>NC_137796.1:73655069-73755069 GCF_963383645.1 Muscardinus avellanarius | reverse complement strand
GGTGCGTGGCTCCTGCAGGGTGGCTGATAGCATGCGCTGGGTACACTCCCCAGCCCAGCAACAAGACCTCCCCCTTGTAGTACTGGGGATTGAACCCAGGGACATTCTACCTCTGAACTCTACGCCTCCAGCCCTACTTTATTATTTATTTTGAAATAAGGTCTCATTAAGTTTCTGAGGGCCTTTCTGAGTTGCTGAGGCTGACCTTGAACCTGGGATTCTCCTGTCTCAACTCCAAGTACTGGGATTACAGGCCTGTTCCACCTCGCCTGACACAAAGCCTCTCTCGTAGGGGGATCCTGCCAATGCCTCTGTCCGCCAAGCTGGCTTCTGTCCTTCAGAATTACCAAAATGCAGGGCCTAGGATCTCAGGTTTGAGATTATGTATATATATATATGTATGTATGTATATGTATATGTATATGTATATATGTATATATGTATATATATGCATCATTTAGCTCAGCTCAAATGTGTCAGCTAACACTATTGCAGAAGATGCTCAAACCTTTGAAGAAAACCTACATCTAGAGGGCTGGGTGGACCTCAGTGGTAGAGCGCTTGCCTAGCACGTGGGGTGCCCTGGGTTTCACCCCCAGCATCATACAAAACAAACAAAACCCCCTAGTGTCCAGTTCAATTCAGTACTTTCCTTATGAATTGCGAATGACTGCCCTTCATTTGTTATTATTATTATTATTATTATTATTATTATTAATTTTTTTTGGTACCAGGTATTGAACCCAGGAACATTCTACCTCCAAGCCTTTCTACACCCCCCAGCCCTATTTTAGTTTTTATTTTGAAACAGGGTCTCACTAAGTTGCCGAGAGGCTCACTACTTTGCTGAGGCTGGCCTTGAACGAACCTGCCATTCTCCTGTATCAGCCTCCCAGTGGCGGTGATCACAGGCGTGCGCCCACCACATCCGGCTCTGATTGTCCTTTCTAGGACATGACGGTCTTGGGAAAGCAGACAAAACAAGATGAAAGAATGCAAAGGCCACAGATTCAACGGGAAGAGTGACACGGCGGGCGGGCCTCCTCAGAGCTCTGTCGCTGGGCTGAGCTGCTCCGATGTGGACGCCACCTGCTTCCAGGCCACCGGCCTTGCGCAGCTCTCCTCTAATTAGACCTTCTTTCCCAAACAGGAGTCCTGCCCGGACGAGGCTCAAGCCACCCACAAGCACGCTTGGCTTTTGCCTTTTCAACTCCGCTGCCCTCGGCACCAGTTTAATTCCTTGCAAGTTCCAGAAACAAGGAGAGAGGGGAGAAAAAAACCTAAAAAACAAAACCCCACGGGTTTCGCCATCAGCGCAGCTCACACAGCTGTTTCCCCAATTAGAATGTTTTCTGGCCCGTTTGCTTGGAAACTAGGTCATAACCCGCTCAGCGTCCTTCTGTGGAGAAAGCCCGCAGATGTTCTCTGCAACTGCGCCTGAGTGCTAACAAAAATCACTATTGTATAAATTCAACTTTTGATACCACTGTGGAAAAATTGAGCCTAGATGAAGAAATGTGAGATGATGATATTAGCTTCCTAAGCCTTTTTATGATTCCAGTAGCTTATTATGACCAAAGACCCATCAGTAGATAGGGAAAGGTAGAAACGACCTTGGCCCTGGGTTCAAAAGACAGCATGAATCCACTTGGGGTGGGGGCATTGGGATGGAACCCAGGGACTTTCTGCCTCTGAGCCACATTCCAGCCCTGTTTTATTTTTAAAACAGGGTCTTGCTAAGTTGTGGAGGGCCTAAGTTGCTGAGGCTGGCCACGAACCTGTGATCCTCCTGTCTCAGCCTCTCAAGTACTGGGATTACAAGCGTGTGCGACCACGCCTGGCTCGTAAATCCATTTAAAAATTTTATTTACCTAATTTATTTTTGGTGGTACTGAGGGGTCCCCTTTTATTCTTTTATTCTGAAACAGAGTCTAAGTTGTGGAGGGCCTCACTAAGTTGTTGGGATTACAAGCGTACGTCACCACACCTGGCTCATACACCCATTTTAAAAGAAACGATGCATTGACTGCAGTGATGCACATCTATGCTCCCAGTACTTGGGAGGCTAAGACAGGAGGATCACAAGTTCGAGGCCAGCCTCAGCAGCTTAGTCAGACTCTCAGTAACATAGTGAGATCCTGTTTCAACATAAAAAACCAGAAAGGGATAGGGGTGTACCTCAGATTCGAATGTTCCTGGGTTCAGTCACCGGTACAAAAAAGAGTCCATTCCATCCAAGAGAAAACCATATGTCATCAATGTCATTTCAAGAGTCCTGGCTGGGTCTGAAGATACACAACACTGCTTTTATTTCTCCTAGTAAACAAGTCCCCAGTTCGTAAATTTCACTGAACTGTCATTGGTATGGAAATGAGACTTCAAACTAGTACATTTCTTTTCATACTTTGAAAATCTGGTCTGCAATATTACACGGAGCATCTTAAGCCTTCTCCCACCTACCCTGGACCTGAACTGAGCTCAGACTGTTCAGGAATGACATGCAATTGTTTCAAGCCCCCAAAGGAAGCACATCTTGGGGTGTTGTTTCCCCTCTAATCAGAATCTTGGTGTCTACCGTACAGATACAATGATGAGTGGGTGATGGGGGCTAAATATCAATTTCCTTAGTAACCCACATAGGTGCGTGACAAAATCCCATTCACACATTAGTTGCCATTCTTTTTCTCTTTTTTATAGTACTGGAAATTAAACCCAGGGGCATTCTACCTCCAAGCTACACCCCCAGCTCTATTTTATTTTGAAACAAGGTTCGCTAAGTTGCTGAGGCTGGCCTTGAACCTACGATCCTCCTGTCTCAGCCTCTCAAGCACTGGGATTGCAAGTGTGAGCGACCATTCCCAGCAACGTCATTATATTGTGACATGATTGTATTTGAAGATATAATGGCTGGAAATTTCCCCAATTTGGCCAAAGAGCACAAAATTACAGATTCAGGAAGCTGAATAGATCCCAAACAGAATAAACCCAAAGACATCCACACCAGACATACCATAGTCATTCTTGTGAAAGTAAAACAAACAAACAAAAACCAAAATAAACAAACAACCCTCCCCCCAAAAAAACCCCAACAGTCTTGAAAAGAAGACAGAGCCAGAGGAATAATGACACCTTACCTAGAGGGAGAAATAGTTTGAGTGACAATGAATTCCTTATACAGAAGCAAGAAAAGTGTGTTGGATTTCTCTCCCTTTTCCTCCTCCTTCTTTTGTGGTGCCAGGGATGGAACGCAGGGACATTCCACCTCCAGCCCTATTTTATTTTTTATTTTGAAACAAGGTCCAGCTAAGTTGTTGAGAGCCTAAGTTGCTGAGGCTGTTCTCAAAACTGTGATCCTCCTGCCTTAGCCTTCCAAGTACTTGGATTACGGGTGTGTGCCACTGTACTTGGTTCAGGATTTAAAAAAAAAATATATATATATTAGTGAAAAAACAATTCAATGAAGAGAAGAGAGTCTTACTAAAAAAAAAAAAAAGAAAAAGAAAAAGAAAAAGAAAAAGAAACTTACAGCTAAACCTTAGACCCTGTACAAAAATAACCCCAACTGGAAAATGGACATAAATGCAGATGTAAACCTATGAAACTTGTAGAAGTTAAGAGGGTAAAATCCTTAGAGCCCTGGGTTTGGCAATGAGCTTTTGGACACGGCCACAGAAGCACGAGCCATAAAAGAACAATATCATAAATCTGATTTCATATAAGTTAAAAAACACTTGTTCCATGAAAGACCCCCTGAACAGAATGAGAAGATAAGTTACCTGCAGAGAGGAAGTATGTAAACCACATTCCAGAAAAGATTCTTATCTGAAAGGCTTTAAAGAATGCTTAAATCCCAGTATGTGGGAGGCTGAGACAGGAGGATCCTGGGTTCCTGGCCAGCCTCATCTACTTAGGCACTCCGTAACTTAGTGAGACCCTGTTTCAAAATAAAGAATAAAAAATCAGGTTGGGTGTGTAGCTCAGAGGTAGAATGCCCCTGGGTTCCCTCCCCAGTAGGAGAGAGAGAGAGAGAGAGAGAGAGAGAGAGAGAGAGAGAGAGAGAGAGAGGAAAAATAAAACAGAATCCCAAACAATCCGCTTCAAAAATGGTCCAGAGATATTAACAAACATTTCACTAAAAGCTACAAGAAGAGGTGACCCCACCCCCACCCAGAAGGCCCCGGAGGTCCAGGTCGCATGGCCCCGACCCGGGAGGGTGGGCGGGCATGGGCGGGGCTCTCTTAGGCGACCCCCCCCCCCCCCGCACCTGGAAGGCCCCCCCACCCTGGGCAGGTAGGTGGGCGCGGGTGGGGCATCCTTAGGTGACCCTCCCCCCCCAAGCTCCAGGAGGGCCGGGCCTGCTGCAAGGCCCCGACTCTGGGCAGGTGGGCAGGCGCGGGTGGGGCACCCTTAAGAGACCCCCCTCTCACCCAGAAAGAAAAAAAATTTTTCATCACTACCAGGTGCCTGATCCACATCCTCCCCAAACCACACATACTCTCTTCTCTTATTTAAAAAAAAAAGGGAAATGAAAAAAGAAAAATATTCAAGAGGGGTTAAGATGGCCGCAGCAGCAGCTAGAATATTGGAGATGCAGGCAAAACATATCCATCTGAACTGGAACTTTTGGAAAAATTTCCTGCGAAGGAAGTTTGCTGCTTCTCGACATTGTTAAGAATCCGGGACATCACCTGTAAGGAGAGAGTCTAGTGGAGACCTAGGAGGAAGGCGGTGCTGGCAGCAGTGGCCGAGATGGCGGCAGAGACTTAGATTTGGGAGAGGTAGACATCTGATCCAACCCACCCTGATCCTCTGAAGAAATTACTCCAAAGGTCGAATGCTACTGTTGCACATGCTTAGGAACACTGGACATTATGCGGTATGGGAAAAGAGCTTGGGAAAGATTTGGAATGGTGGAGGCAGTCGCATTGGCAGCGGCAAGTACTCAGGGGAGGCAGAGATCTGACATAATACACCTGGAACTTTTGAAGAAATTACCTCAGAGGCAGAATACTACCACCACGCACCCTTGGGAACGTGGGACAACCTGCTGGGTGAAGAGGGTGCTCGGATCGGAGCCTGCCGAGGGGTGAGGCTGGTGCCGGGGCCAGCGAGGCCGGGATCAGAGCCTGCTGTGAGGCAAGGCAAGTGATAGGGCCTCTGAGGCCAGGATTGGAGCCTGCCGAGGGGTTAGGTTGGTGCCGGGGCCAGCAAGGCTGGGATCGGAGCCTGCTGTGAGGCAAGGCCGCTACTGAGGCCTTCGAGGCTGGGATCGGAGCCTACCATGAGGCAAGGCCGGTGCTGGGGCCTCCGAGGCCGGAATCAGAGCCTGCTGAGGGGTTAGGCCAGTGCTGGGGTCAGTGAGACCGGGATTGGAGCTTGCAGTGAGGCAAGGCCGGTGCTGGGGCCTCTGAAGTCGGGATCAGAGCCAGCTGATGCGTTAGGCCAGTGCCGGAGCCAGCGAGGCCGGGATCGGCTGGTGCTGAGGCCTCCGAGGCCGGGATTGGAGTCCGCCGAGGGGTTAGGCCAGTGCCAGGGCCATCAAGGCTGGGATTGGAGCCTGCTGTGAGGCAAGACTGGTGCTGGGGCCTCCGAGGCCTGGATAGGAGCCTGCCGAGGGGTTAGGCTGGTGCCGGGGCCAGCGAGGCGAGGACTGTAGCCTACCGTGAGGCAAGGCTACTACTGAGGCCTCCGTGGCAGGGATTGGTGCCAGTGGAGGGGTTAGGCCGGTGCCAGGGTCAGCAAGGTCGGGATCGGACCCTGCTGTGAGGCAAGGCCGGTGCTGAGACCTATGAGGCCGGGATTAAACTCTGCTGAGGAGTAAGGCCTGTGCTGGGGCCAGTGAGGCCAGGATCGGAAACAGCTGTGAGGCAAGGACGCAGCTGGGACTTGCGAGACCAGGATAGGAGCCTGCTGAGGGGTTAGGCCGGTGCCAGGGTCAGCGAGGCTGGGATTGGAGCCTGTCATGAGGCTAGGCCAGTGCTGGGGCCATTGAGGCCGGGAGAGGAGCCAGCTGAGGGGTTAGTTCGGTGCAGGGGCCAGCGAGGCCAGGATCGGGGCCTCCCATGAGGCAAGGCCGGTGCTGGAGCCAGTGAGGTCAGGATCAGAGTCCTCTGTGTGGCCAGGCCACTATTGGGGCCGTCAAGAGTGGGATCGAAACTTGCAATGCGGCATGCACAGAGAAATAGCACAGAAAATAAAATCCAGATGCTTCCCCTAATTAGCAAGAACTAGGAGGAAAGGGGGTACAGGAGGAGGTTGAGTAGTAGAAAGGGCCCTATTGAAAAGCAATTAAGGTGACCAATCAGAGGGGAGGGAATGGGGGAGGATGGAATATCTTTAAAACTCATGAGGTGTGTAAAAAATTATATCAAAGATAATCACCAATTAAGCATTGGATCAAGGGAGGGGGAGGGAATAGGATGGGGATTGGATGAGGGCTTATTGGATGATATGTGCTTGTACATCCTTTCAAGTCTTGTATTCCAAAGTGATATATCATTAAAAAATAATAAAAAATAAATTAAAAAATAAAATAAATAAAAATAAATAAATAAAAAACTACAAGAAAAAGAAAAAAGAATCCCAAACAATCCACTTCAAAGATGGGCCAGAGAATCCAGGCGTGGTGGCATACACTTGTAATCCCAGCATTCGGGAGGCTGAGACAGGAGGATCACAGTTCGTGGAAAGCCTCAGCTACTTAGCGAGGCCCTTCACAACTCAGTGAGACACTGTTTCAAAATAAAGAATAAGAAATAGGGCTGGGGGTGTAGCTCGGAGGTAGAATGCCCTTGGGTTCCATCCCCAGTACTGAAAAAAAAAAAACACCCCAAACAAAGCAAAGCAAAGCAAAACAAAACAAAACACAATGGTGAGAGCACCCAGTGCTGGTGAAGACCTGGGGAATGAAGATCGGTCGCCGCTGCGGTGCTTGTAAAATGGTCCAGGCACGCGGGACTACTGTTTGGCATTTTATTTGACTTATTGTTTTAGTCGTGGGATTGAACCCATGTGCATTCTACCTCCGAGCTACACCTGTTTTAAAAATTTATTTAGAAACAGGAGCTCGCTAAGTTGCTGAGTCTGGCTTTGAACATGCAATCCTCCTGTCTCAGCCTCCTAAGGACTGGGCTGGCAGGTGTGTGTCACCAAGCCTAGATTATTAAATTAAATTAATTAATTAATTAATTTTTTTGTGGTACTGGGGGTGGAACCCAGAGGCTTTCTACCTCCAGGCTATACTCCCAGACCTATTTTTTATATTTTATTTGGAAACAGGGTCTCACTAAGTTGCTGAGAACCTGCGCGATCCTCCTGTCTCTGCCTTCCAAGCCCGTGGATTACAAGCGTGCGCCACCATGCCCGGCTTATTTTATTTTTTGAAACAGGGTCTCACTAAGTTGTTGAGGGTCTCACTAAATCGCGGAGGCTGGTCTTGAACCTGTGATCTTCCTGTCTCAGCCTCCTGAGATTACAGGTGTGGATCACCACCTCCGGTCTGCTCATGTATTCTTCAGATTTCAAAATAGTTCACATAAATGTTGATTTTTTTTTTTTCCATGAGGGTGAGATGAGGTGACGGTGTTGTTATTCTTGGAAAGTTTGAAAATATTTTCCAGAGAATTACCGGGGCTAATTTCTTCTTTGGAGGAAACCTTGCAGAGAATTTCAAGCCCGAGGCATGAAATTGCGGGAGCTGGAGCGCATATCTGGGGAATTCCAAGTCAATAAAAGCAAGAAATAGTGAGCATGCTGCGTACCCTGTCACCTGGAGCCTAGGTTTGGAGAAGTTTTGCTTCCAAAGCTTGAAGACAGTGCATCTGTGGGATTCTGCTATCAGTGACTGTCAGCAAGAATGTGGCTCCGTGGGAACCGAGGCAGGCGTGGTGAGGTTCTGACCTCTCAGTAACAAGAGGACCTAATGAGTCGGCGTGGTGGTGCGGGCTCATAATCCCAGCATTCCGGGGAGGCTGAGATGGGAGGATGGCGGTTCGTGGACAGCCTCTCTCTGAGGCTCTTTGCAATTCAGTGAGACCTTGTTTCAAAATAAAGAATAAAAAATAGGGTGTGGGGGGGTGTGGCTCGGAGGTAGAATGCCCCTGGGTTCCATCCCCAGTACTGCAACAAACAAACTAATGAAAAAGAGGCAAAGAAAAGAAAGACAGAAGGGAGGAAGAAAGGGCGGTGTCAGGGCCCCTGGAGTAGCGGGCGGCAGGGACGTCCTGGCAGGGGACTCCTGGCTGGCTCCTGCCCTCCAGAACTGCATGCGCGTCGGGGACAGTGAGGTTAGGGTGTGTGCAGCTCCGGGAAGGCCACCTGTGGGCGCCGAGGTCACTGCGTCTCTGGGGCCTTATCACCCACTCTTCAGCAGGTGTCACAGGAATCGGCCGAGCCGGCTCCTGACCCGCCTGGTCCCCGAAAGCCAGAGCGGCAGGTGGACAGAGGAGGCGCCTGGCCTGCCGGTGCAGCCGTGGTCCCGCCCTGTCCTCTGTTCTTTTTACAACTGCATTTACATTTTCAGATCTTCTTAAAGAGTCGGACACAAACCAGCTCCCCCAGGAAGTGCTGGGATGCCCCACCCGATCCGTAAGCACAGTTGACAGAACATTATTCACAAGATGCCGCCGTGAAGCAGAGCCCCGGGAGGGGGACCAGAGCCCGTCAGGGGGTCCCCAGGGTGCAACTCATTCCTCTAGCGTGGGGCGCTCATTTTGAGAAAAATGCTCCATTTTCAATATAGTTCAGTTTTAACTTTTTTTTTTTTTGGTGTTAAGTGGGGATTGAACCCAGAGGTATTCTATTTTATTTTTATTTTTGGCCCTGGAGATTGAACTCAGGGACATTTCTACCTCTGAGCTATCCCCTGTCCCCAGCCCTTTTGAAATGGTTGCTGAGGTTTCCATCAAGACTGAAAAAGAGAGAGAGAGAGAGAGAGAGAGAGAGAGAGAGAGAAAGAGAGAGAGAGAGAGAGAGAGAGAGAGAGAGAGAGAGAAAAGAAAAAAATAAAAAAAGAAAAGTGACATATTGACAATGGCTTAAGCAAGCACGTGAAGTCTACCTGACAGTTTCAGGTTGGACGATGTCTATCTATACGGTAGGATGTAATTTCATGCCAGAAAGCCCAACAGGGGATGGACGATGGGGGCTTTAACCAGCCTCTCTCTTGTGTAAACACGCTATCTCCACATTTTTGTTTTGAAGAGATCTCACAGTTCACCTTTACTTTGCCCCAAAGGTGATTTTGTGTAACTTTATTAATAAATTAATTATTTATACTGGGGATGAAACCCAGAAGTGCTCTAACTCTAAGTGACACCCCCAGAGTTTCTTATTTTTTTTTATTTTTTGCAGGTCTGGGAATGGAACCCGGGAGCATTTGACCTTCAAGCTATACCCCCTGCCCTAGTTCTTTTATTCTTTAATTTGAAACTGAGTCTCACTAAGTTGCGGAGGGCCTCACTAAGCAGCTGAGGCTGTCCTCGAACCGCGATCCTCCGGTCTCAGCCTCCCAAATGTGGGATTACAAGCGTGCGCCACCACGCCTGGCTCTTATTTTTTTATTTTGAAACAGGGTCTTGCTAAGTTGCTGAGGGTCTTGTTAAGTTGTTAAGGCTGGCCTCAAATCCTCCTGTCTCAGCCTCCCAAGTGCTGGAATTACAGGTGCGTGGCACCGCACCTGGCAGTAATTTCATTGTTAAGCGCACTTTGAGTAACCAGAACTCTCCAAAAGGTTGAAAAAAATGGGTGCAAAGAGCTGAAAGAGAAGCGAGGTGAACGCAATAAAACTTTATTTCATTATGTTTTATGGACAGACGGTATTTATTTACTCCAAAAGAGTTATTTTATCACCTTGTTTTCCTTGTTCAATTGATGGATGCTTTATCTGTGAAGCTCATTTAGATAGCTTATGTTGGGGTGGGATGTGCCACAGTTTTTCCTATGAAATAATGGAGACGTTTTGTCATCTTCTAGCTTTTCAGGCAATGCGAGGGCTCTCGGAAGTAAATTAAGATGTTTAAGGGAGGTATAGATGTGTAGCGAGAGGTTGCTTTTTAAACCCAAAAGCTATGCGCAGTATTTCTTCCCTTGTTCTTAATCGCTTGTTGATTTATTCACGCTGATGAAAAATGGCCCCAGAAAAGCTATCTGCATCCTTATCCTGGAATAGCGTTCGCATGTGCAGGTGAGCGTGTGATGGTGGATGTGTCCACTGGAGTTTGGAGTCAGTGCATCTGGGAGAAATTCAGGGGCACTCAGCACGGTCCTTGGTATTTTCTTGGACCGCGGGGTCGGAGGGAGTTCAGCTTCACGTGTCGACTCGTATGGGCCATGGTCCCCGAGTAACCCAACCCTGCCCATGGCGCTGCTCCGCAGGCACCCTGGACCTCACCTACAGTCATCTGATTGGAACGGACAGAGACCGTCTTTCACAATTTGCTGAGCTCTACCTAACCGGTTGAAGACTTTCAGAACAGAAAGTCTTTCCTGGAGAAAAAAAATAGGGCTGGATGCCGGGCGTGGTGGCACACACTTGTAATCCCCGCATTTGGGAGGCTGAGACAGGAGGATCACACAGGTTCGAAGCCAGCCTCAGCTACTTAGTGAGGCTCTCAGCAACTTAGTGAGACCCTATTTCCAAATAAAATATAAAATAGGCCTGGGAGTATAGCCTGGAGGTAGAAAAGCGCCTGGGTTCCGCCCCCAGTACCATACACAAAAAAATTATTTTGAGCTGGGTGTGGTGGCGCACACTTGGAATCCCAGCATTCAGGAGGCTGAAACCAGAGAATCACGGTTTGCGGACAGCCTCAGCTACTTAGTGAGGCCCTCCACAACTTAGTGAGACCTTGTTTCAAAAATAAAGAATAAAAAAATGGGGCAGGGAGTGTAGCTTGGAGGTTGAATGCCCCTGGGTTCCATTCCCAGACTCACAATTTTTTTTTTTTTTTAATTTTGAAACAGGGTCTCACTGAGTTTCAAAGGGCCTCAGTAAGTAGCCGAGGCTGTCCGCGAACTCAGATCCTCCTGTCTCAGCCTCCCGAATGCTGGGATCACAAGCGTGTGTCACCACGCCCGGCTTAAAGGACCAGATGAACCGGGTGCCATGGTACACGCCTGCAATCCCAGTGCCTGGGAAGCTGAGACTGGAGGATTACAGGCTTGAGGCCAGCTTCAGCAACTTAGTGAGACCCTGTTTCCGAATAAAAAAGGGCTGGAGTGAGGCTCAGAGGTAGAACAACCATGGATTCAATCCCTAGCATGCATGCACACACACACACACACACACACACACACACACACACACACACACACACCGTGGGCCAGCCAGCAAGGGTGACAGGTCATGTTCCTGCCAAGTGCTACTCAGAGAGGCCCTGACCCAGCGGGTATGGGGGAGCACAGAAGAGAGCAAGAGGAAGAGGGGGGGAGGGAAATGCCCATGCAGACCCCCAGAATGTTCCAGAAGCTACCAGTGTGTAAGAAAGATCCATCACTACACGTGGAAGGATTTCCTGAATTCCAACCTAGATTTCTGCCCAGACAAGAAAATGGGCAGTGATTGGGAAGAGCTGGGATTCAAAATCACATTTTTTTCCTCTATTCCATTCAGATGCCCATTTCCTGATTGGGTTGTTTGTTTTGCTAGTGTAGAGTCCTTTGAGCTCTTTGTATATTCTGGATATCAGCCCCCTTATCAGAGTGGTGGCTGGTAAAGATCTCCCATTCTGTAGGCTTCCTCTTTAGGTTATTGATGGTTTCCTTTGATGAGAAGAAGCTTTTTAGTTTGATGCTATCCCACTGGTTGATTCTTGCTTTAATTTCCTGAGCTTTGGAGGTTTCGTTGAGAAAGTTACTGCCTGTGCCAATATGTTGTAGTGTTGAGCCTCTGCTCTCCTCTAATAACTTCACAGAATATGATCTAATTTCTAAGTCTTTGATCCATCTCGAGTTGATTCCTGTGCATGGTGAGAGGTGAGGATTTAGTTCCATCTTTCTACAAATGGATAGCCAATTCTCCCAGCACCATTTGTTGAAAAGGCTGTCTTTTCCCCAGCGTATGATCCACCGTATGATCCAGCTCTACCACTCCTGGGTACTTTTCCAAAGGGGTTGAAATCAGAGAACTACAGCAACATATGCATACATATGTTCATAGCAGCACAATTCGTAATAGCCAAAATATGGAACCAACCCAGGTCCCCATCAACATATGAATGGATTGCAAAATTATGGGAAATACATACAATGGAATTCTACTCAGCAATAAAGAAGAACAAAATCATGGCATTCACAAGAAGATGGAAAGATCTGGAGAACATTATGTTAAGTGAGACCAGACAAGCACAGAAAGAGAAGGGGCATATGTTTTCTCTAATGTGCCCAAACTAGGGAGCACTGGGGATACCAGAGGGACTCCAGATGATGGAGGGGAAACCTCAGCAAAGCTAGAATGGAAGGATAGGAGGAAGAAGGGTGAGGTTGATTAATGGAGGAGCTACATCTGAATATGTGTAAAAGTATGAATATGGCATGGTTAAACTACACACTCATTGTTGGGAGGGGGAAGGGGAACGGTGGGGGGAGAGGGCACCAAACACAGTCTAAATGTATACCATTTTCAATATGTTCCACTTATAAATAAAAGCAAAAAAATAAAAATATAATTATGTTAAAAATGCAATACTTCAAAAAATCAGATTTTAAAAATAACTGATTGAATGGCTACTGTCTTTTCCCCTTAAACCTGTCTAGGAAAACCTCACACCTGGCCTGTTGATTCTCACGCCTGGCAGCAGCCCAGATGGGCCAGAGTCTTTTGTTAAAGAGATGCATGTGGCAGGGCGTGGTGGCGCATGCCCGTGTTCTTGATACTTGGGAAGCTGAGACAGGAGGATCACAAGTTTGAGGCCAGCCTCGGCACCTTAGTGAGGCTCTCAGCAACTTAGTGAGACCCTGTTTTCAAATAAAATAAAAAATAGGTTGAGGGTGTAGCCTGGAGGCAAAAAGCCCCTGGGTTCCATCCCTAGTACTACATATACACAAAAAAGGGCTGGGGTGTAGCTCAGATGTAGAATGCCCCTGAGTTCAATCCCCAATACAGAAAGAAAGAAAGAAAGAAAGAAAGAAAGAAAGAAAGAAAGAAAGAAAGAAAGAAAGAAAAGCAAGCTGGGTTTGGTGTTGCACATTGTGATCCTAGTACTCGGGAGGCTGAGCAGAAGAATTGCAAGTTTGAGGCTGGCCTCAGCAATTTAGCGAGGCTCTCAGTAACCTAGTGAGATCCTGTTTCAAAAGCCAAAAAATAATGAAGGCTGGAGTGTAACCATGAGGTAGGTGCCCTGGGTTCAATTCTTAGCACCTAAATAACTAGAAAGAAGAAAGGAAAGAAAAAAAATACGTATTCAATGCAGTGAGGAATTTTTATTTTTTAGGGACCTACATTTCCTTCCAGTGCCCGGGGTGGGGTGGGTCAGCATCGCCCACCTTGGCCCCTGTGGTAGCTCTGTGCCAGCTACTTCCCTGGTGGCTTTGTTTCCTTTGATTATGAGTCCTGACCAGACGGGAGACAAGAGAAATCCAGAGGTGTCTCCAGTGTCATGGCCGAGCGAGGCCCTCTGACCACCTTCCTGTGCCCAGGAAAGATAAGATTCAATACGACTCTTGGTTCATGTTGAATCCATGTTAGTTGCAGAAATATCAAACAGTAAACTCCATAAAAATAGAAACAAGGTTGGGCGTGGTGGCGCACGCTTGTAATCCCAGCATTTGGGAGGCGGAGACAGGCGGATCCAGGTTTGAGACCAGCCTCAGTTTCTTAGTGAGGCCCTCTGCACTCAGTGAGACCCTGTTTCAAAAGAAAGAATAAAAAAATTAGGACTGGGGTGTAGGTTGGAGGTAGAATGCCCTGGGGTTCCATCCCCAGGACTGAAAAAAAAAAATAGATGAACAAGGAGAGCTGTCCACTATTTTATCCCTACACGGAGCATCCACTGTTAATATCTTAAGATGTGCTCCTTCTATATTTATTTCTATGCAAATATGTGAGCAGTTTTTACAAAACTAGGATGACACTACATATTTAGTTCTGTGATCTGTTTTTCTTACTTAAAATGTATTTTATTTTCCATGAATTTTATTCTAATTCAAACAAATGCCTCTTTCTTTCTTTCCTTCCCTCCTTCCCTCCCTTCCTTCCTTTCTTCCTTCCTCTCTCTCTCTCTCTCTCTCTCTCTCTCTCTTTCTTTCTTTCTTTTTCTTTCTTCTTTTTTGTACTGATATTGAACCCAGGGGTGCTCTACCACTGAGCTACACCCTCAGTCTTAAAAAAATTCTTTATACTTTTGTGGTTCTGGGATTGAACCCAGGGGCCATCTACCTCTGAGCTACACCCCCAGCCCTATTTTATTCTTTATTTTGAAACAGGGACTTGCTAAGTTGCTGAGGCTGACCTTGAATCTGTGATCCCCCTGTCTCAGCCTCCCCAAGTACTGGAATTACAGGCATAAGCCACCACGCCCAGCTTTTTTTTCTTTCTTTTTTTTTTTTTTTTTTTTTCCGGTACTGGGGATGTGGGGATGGAACCCAGGGGCATGTAACCTTCAAGCTACATCCCCAGCCCTATTTTTTTATTCTTTATTTTGAAACAGGGTCTCACTAAGTTGCAGAGGGCCTCACTAAGTAGCTGAGGCCGACCTCTAGCTCCTGTCCCAGCCTCCCAAGTACTGGGATTACAAGTGTGCACTACCACGCCCGGCTTCACCACACCCAGCTTTAGTTTTTAATTTGAAACAGAGTCTCCTTAAGTTACTAAAGTTCTTAATAAACTGCTAAGTCTAGCCTTGAACCTGTGATTCTTCTGTGTCATCCTCTGCAGTACAGGGATTACAGGCACGGACCACTGTGCCTTTAATCAAGTAAATGTTCTAACCCGAGTTCAAATAAAAACAACAACTACTAATTTGCTTGTTGAAACTGTTTTGAAGTTACAGGCTCTTGGGTTAGGGGCACAGGATATAGATATGTTACCTGAAGCATGCCAGTAATGAAAGCATTTGAGTAGGTTCGGTAGGATAAAAAGAACCCCCGGTTCTGGGTTCTGCATGTGTCTACAAAGGATGTTTGCATGGCTGGACAATTCCAAAGCAACTCTGAAACAGCAACTGAAGGCCGTGGGCTCAGCTGATGAAGGCGGATACAGCCAAAGGCAGGTAATTTATAGGAATGTGGTCCCCAGGGACCTCTATTAAAATTTTGGAAGTTAGGCCTGGTGGTGCACGCTTGGAATCCCAGTACTTGGGAGGTCAAGACTGGAGGATCGCAGGTTCGCGGCCAGCCTCAGCTACTTAGTGAGGCTCTCTGCAACTTAGTGAGACCCTGTTTCAAAATCAAGAATTAAAAATAGGGCTGGGGGTGTAGCTCAGAGGTAAAATGTCCCTGGGTTCCATCCCCAGTACCACACACACACACACACACACACACACACACACACACAAATTAGTAAATTGGGGGGGTCCCATGGGATTAACCTGAGGCCATCTGGGCCTGGAGCCTGGGGATGCCCACGGTTACTGGTTGCTATGGACTGAGTGCTTACGACCCTCCAAATTCGTATATATGTATATCTATATATTTTTGGTGGTACTAGGGATTGAATCCAGGGGCATTCTGCCTTGCGTTATACCCTCAGCCCTATTTTATTTTTTATTTTGAAACAAGGCCTCACTAATAGGGTTTCACTAAGTTGCTGAGGCTGGCCTTGAACCTGAGGTCCTCCTGTCTCAGCCTCCCAAGTACTGGGGTTACAGGTGTGCGCCCCGGGGTACCTGGCTTCTTCACCCTCTTCTCTGTTGACACAGTTTGTCCCGGGGCTGAGATGACAGATGAATGGAGACGCCACAGAGCACCTCTCTTACCCAGCTGCTTCTCTTTCCTGCCCTTGGTCTAATTAAGAATTTTTTTTTTTTTTTTTTTTTTTTTTTAGGTGGTACTGTGGTTCCCGGAAACCCTTCTACCTCCGGGCTAAACTCCCAGTACCTATTTTTATACTTAAAAAAAAAAAATTGGAAACAGGGTCTCTTAAGCCAGCGCGGCTGGCTTTGAACTTGCACCATCCTCCTGTCTCCATCTCCCAAGCGCGGGGATTACAAGCGTGCGCCGCCACGCCCGGCTCTAATTAAGAATCTTTAAGAGCATCTGTTTACGGCACAGGATGCTAATGTTCTTCTTGGTGAAAGGGAAAGGATAGATCTGAGCGTGGTATCATGCTTGTAATTCCATTACTTGGGAGGCTGAGACAGGAGGGTCACAGGTTTGAGGACAGCCTCAACAACTTATGAGGCTCTCAGCAACCTAGTGAGACCCTGTTTCAAAACAAAAATATAAAAAAGGGCTGAGGGTACAGCTTGGAGGTAGAATGCCCATGGGTCCAATCCCCAATACAAAAAAATGGATAAATAAATAACAATAATAAAAAAGGCAAAGAGAGCTGAATTGGGGTGGTGTAAGTATAAGCAGCAACTTAGGCTGTAAGAGAACCACACGAGGTGTCCAGACTCCCTGGACTTTGGTGTGCTTTTTTGTTTGTTTGTTTTTTTGTTTTTTTGGTGGTACTGGGGGTGGAACCCAGCGGCTTTCTACCTCCGGGCTATACTCCCAGACCTATTTTATATTTTATTTGGAAACAGGGTCTCACTAAGTTACTGAAAGCCTCACTAAGTAGCTGAGGCTGGCTTCGAACCCGTGCGATCCTCCTGTCTCAGCCTCCCAAGTGCGGGGATCACAAGCATGCGCCACCACGCCTGGCTTTTGGTGTGTTTTAATAAACACAGACACAGGTAACAATGAAAGATCAGCACCGGGGAAAACTTGGAAACAATGATTCTGCTTTTCTCAGGAGGTTGTTTTTCAGACTTGAACATCGCACTGGCTCAAGTCAGGATAAAAGACACTGTTAAGTACTTGCCACAAGCGCCTTCCCCAGGGAACTGGGAGAGGTAAACTTGACAAAAACCCTCCACATGAATAAAGAGCCCAAACACACCACACACACGCACACACAGGATCACACACACACGCACCACACACACACCACACCACACCACACACCACACACACACCACAAACACCACACACACGCACACATGCACACACGCACACACACACCACACCCCACACACACGCACACACACACGCACATGCACATGCACACACCTCTTCCTACGCCATGCCAAGCACCAGATCTCTGAGATCAAGAACTCAGCACCGCCTTTCCCTCTTCCTTTAAGGCGTCTAATAGGCAATCAGCTTGTGAAAAGATGACCGACCTCATTAGCAGTCATGGCAAATGAAAACCATATTCACCGGTTGGCAGCGCTGAGAAAGGCCCAGCATGGGCAGCTCTTGGAGACACAATGGAACACCCCAGGAATCTTGTACTCAGCAACATGGCGCCAGCGGATTCAACGACCTTGGAACGTATCTTGGCAGATTCGAGTTTGCTGCCAGAGCTATTCCAACCCCAGCTGCGGGCTCTAGAGACATATGTTCCCAAGGACTCTTTGACAGTGCTCTGGGCAGCGTGGCTGATAGGGGCAGAAGGCTGGAAGTTACCAGACTCCGTCACCAGGAGACTGGGTGTCACAGAATGGGGCAGCCGTGCACTGGAGCGCCCTGCCGGGTCCCTAGGGCAGCAGACCCCAAAGCCTCCCATCACAAACACCTGTGGCTTTCTGACTGTGGGGTGGGGTGTGTGGGGAGCAGGATGGTTTTCTCATCACAGTAGCAGGGTCGGCCTTTGCGCAGCCCCGAGCAGCTTTGACATGACTCAGGCTGTGGTCCACAGAGGCAACTGGGATGGGGACCCATCTCTCTTCCTGGCTCCAGCTCTGGTCCAGGGTTGGCTTCAGGGCTGGCTTCTAACCAATCTGAGGTTAGGACCTGACATGCCGGGACCTCTCTTTGGGAACATTCTAGCAATCCTTGGTGCACGTCTTGCAGGTCCACCGTGCCCCCGTGGACAGTGAAGAGCTGGATTGACTCTCCTGAGCCCTCCCCATAGCAGTGCACAAGAGAAGCAGCCAGGCACTGCTCCCAGGAGCCCGCTGCATGTCTGTGGCTCCCGCAGACTCACCGCCATGGTCACCAGCTTCCTAACAGGGACCCTGGCTGCTTCTGCAGCCCACTCAGCCATCTGTGGAGAAGCCCCCACAAAGCGCCCGTGAGGTCCCGCTGCACCTGCTGCGCGAGCTGGGGAACAGAGAACTGAAAGCCTCTTTTCTTCTCCTGGACTCTGTATACGGCTTTGAATGAAATGGAGTTGTCTCTAAACAGAACCACGTGACTTCACAAAAATACACCTTGTTTTTTGGTCAAGGACTTGGTTACATGATTGTCTCTCCAGAGCGTCCTCTTTGAGAATGTCATGCAATGCCAAAGGTTAGGGAGGGGCATAGGTTACTGATAGGGGAAATTAATAATGATGATGATGATAATAATAACAATAATTTAATTTATTTAATTATTTAATTTAAATTAAATCTAATTATTTAATTAATAATAATAATTAATAATAATTATTATTTTGCAGTACTGGGGATGGAATCCAGGGGAATTCTACCTCCAAGGTACACCTCAGCCCTATTTAAAAAAAATTTTTTTAAATTTTGTAGTACTGGGGTTTGAACCCAGGGGCATTCTACCCTCTGAGCTACACCCCAGCCCTATTTTTTATTCTTTCTTTTGAAACAGGGTCTCACTGAGTTGCAGAGGGCCTCACTCAGTAGCTGAGGCTGTTTGTGAACCTGTGATCCTCCTGTCTCAGCCTCCCAAATGCTGGGATTACAAGCGTGCGGCACCACACCCGGAGGGAAATGATTTTTGAAAAAAATGATATGCATGGAGCCCACTGTGCATACCCAAACACGAATGTTCTCAACCACATTTGTTAATTTGCTTCTTAGTAGTAAAGAGGAGTTAGATGAATTAGAATGAATGCAAAATAAACACTGTTTGGTAGCTGGGTGTGGTGGCACATGCCTGTGATCCCAGTACTGGGGAGGCTGAGAGAGGAGGATTGCAAGTTTGAGGGCAGCTTCAGCAACTTAGCAAGACCTTGTTTTAAGAATAAGAAATATGGCCGGGCGTGGCGGCGCACGCTTGTAATCCCCGCGCTTGGGAGGCGGAGACAGGAGGATCGCGCAGGTTTGAAGCCAGCCGCGCTGGCTAAGAGACCCTGTTTCCAAATAAATTTTTTTAAAAAAGTATAAAATAGGTCTGGGAGTGTAGCCCGGAGGTAGAAGGGCTTCCAGGAACCCCAGAACCACCAAAAATAAAAAAATAAAATAAAAGAAATAAAAAGGGTTGCGGGTATCCCTCAGAGGTAGACTGCCTCTGGGTTCAATTACCAGTAACAAACCACCACCAACAAAAACCCCAAACAAAATCCTGTTAGATAAATTGTCTTTACAGCAAAACTAAAATTATTCTGGCTCAAAACTGGCCATTTTGACTAAGAGCAGGACAAGTCCTGAGGTGGGTTTTGAGCTTCAAAGGTCTGATGTGGGCAGGTGAGAAGCCGGAATGTCCGTATCTTCCTTGCTTTAAATTTCTTCTGTAACAAAAGGATTTCTGACAGGGAAACCAATTGTTTCGTTTTATTTGTCCAAACAGGGAAACTTTTGAGATTGACAATGGATGCTAAAATATAAGCAATTTAAAAATATTTATTGGTTGACAATTTGGATTTGTTACCTTAGTGGGCCTAAAAAGAGTTATTTTCAAAAACCCTTAAAATAGACTTAATTTATTTTTTTTGCAGTGTCGGGAATCGAACTCAGGGCCTTCTATATGCTAAGTACACATTTTAGCACTGAGGCACATCCCTAGCCCAAAATAGATTTATTTGAAAAATAGCCCAAATCTATGTACATTAAAGGAAAACAATTTTAAATCCTTTTTTTTTTTAAAGGGCACTGGGAATTGAACCCAGGGGCATTCTATCTCTGAGCTACACCCCAGCTCTATTTTATTTTTTATTTTGAAGCAGGGTCTTGCTTAGTTGCCGAGGCCGGCCTCAAACCTATGATTCTCCTATCTCAGCCTCCCAAGTAGTGGGATTACAGACATGTACCACCACACCTGGCTCTAATTTCTTTCAATGAATTATCTGACACCATATAATAACATAAGAAGACAAATCTTTCATGATAGCTATTCACATATTTCTCTCATTTTTTTAGCCATATCTACTTCTTATACTATGCCACTGTTATTCTTCTGAAAAATGAAGTTTTTTTTAATATTGTTCTATGATATTTTTCATAAAATTGTCTGCAGTCTTTGTCAAAGTGATGGGTACGGTTAATGAATTTGAAAATGTTGACAACTCCAATGGATTCTTCTCAGTCATAATATTTTAAATTGCAGAAACACTTCCCTCTACAGATGCTGAGGTATCTGTCAAGCTCAGAGCAGTTCTGATAAATGGAAGTCATTATCAATTGTATTATTTTTCTGTTAAAAACGTGTGACTATTTCAGTCCAAATTTTGACAGATCCTCTCTTTTGGCTTCCATCCCAAATACCTTCTGTTGACAAACATTTTTATGAATCAAAATTTGTGAGAAAAGTTTCCTCTATGTCTGAGTCTTTTGGTATTCTGCCTTCAAGCTACATCCCCAGCCGTTTTTATTTTATTTTATTTTATTTTATTTTATTTTATTTTATTTTATTTTTTGTTTTGAAACAAGGTCTTACTAGGCTGTTGAGGCTCGTACCAAGTTGCTGAGGCTGGCCTGGAACCTGTGATCCTCCTGTTTCAGCCTCCCAAGTACTGGGATTACAGGCGTGGGTCACTACGCCCAGCTTTTATGTCTGATTCTTTGGAGGGTGGTGTTAATCAAAGATGCTGGGAACTGGTAGGGACTGAGTATCAATTTATCTAATTATAAATAGAAGCTGCATCAAAAGGTTTTTCCCACACGCCTGGATCTTCCCAATCACTGTCCTAGGAGTTTAAAATTAAATCTTGCACATGGTTTAAGCTCACAGCATTTAAGTTGTTTACTTCCAGGCTTGCTTTTGTGGGGACAAAATTTCAATACCTTCCTGATTGCAGATTTTATTTCCAATAATTGCATTTAGCCAAGATCTTCAAGCGTTGAAGAGCTGTTGGTACTCCATGATTACTTTAATTAAAAATTTCTAACTGATTTGAAAAAAATAATGCATTCAAAATTTAGAGGCCTCATTTACCAAAAAAAAAAAAATCACTATCATTGTAGGCTGCTTAATTTAAATAGCATTCTATTTAAAAGTATTCAAAGACGCAAACATTTCAAAAATGCATTGATGATAGGAAATAAAGGGAGAAAGCATTCGTTTTTAAAAATTTTACCATCAACATCATTTAAATAATTTCGCAGCTCAATCGCTCTTTGTATAAATAAAATATGTGTAAATACGAGTCTCAGGCACAGCTTTTTTATCGGCACAATATTGCCGCGTGTTTGGGAACAATTATATGTGCACCAGGACCAGCTCCAAGTGCAGTTTCTGTTCCATAGATTTTATAATTTAGTAACAATGAGGCTTTTTGATCTCAGTACTGTGCTCCCTCAAAACTTGTATTGTCACGCCGGGCGTGGTGGCGCACGCTTGTAATCCCCGCGCTTGGGAGGCGGAGACAGGAGGATCGCGCAGGTTCGAAGCCAGCCACACGCACTGGCTTAGGAGACCCTGTTTCCAAATAAAAATGTAAAAATAGGTCTGGGAGTGTAGCCCGGAGGTAGAAGGGCTTCCAGGAACCCCAGTACCACCAAAAAAAAAACAAAACAAAAAAAACCCAAAAACAAACTTGTATTGTCACTGCCTCCCCCAAACCCCATTTTATGTTCAGTGCTTCTTAAGCCGCGTTGTTTCAGAGGCGTTTATAATGATATTAGATGACTCGCCCTCGACAGGATGTGGCTCCGGAGCTTTCACTTTGCACACTGGACGGAAAAAAGAATCGAACTGTAATTGCAATGCTCTGATTTTTTTCTTTGAAACATCTCGTGACCTCGATACGATTAAAGTCAATTAAAAGGGAGACCAGGCCAGAAGAATCCCTGAGCAAACACGGCCAGGTAGACCTCGGTGACCTGACATTGATTATTTACAACCGTCAAACAGAAGCCAAGTTGAGCTATTTCTTGTAAATGCCTAAGGAAAAACAGAACTTAAGTGTGGCCGATCACAAGTTGCCAACAAGCTTATATAACTAGAGCCTTTCCAAAGCAGATGGACCCATGGCAGTTGTATGGCTGTAGCCAACCAAATACTTTACTTGCGTCCCTTTTGTTCCCTTTTCTTGGTACTGGGAATGAAACCCAGGGGCTTTCTACCTTCAGGCTACACTCTATTTTATATTTATTAGAAACAGGGTCTCACTAAATTGCTGAGAGGCTCACTAAGTAGCCGAGGCTGGCTTCGAACCTGTGTGCTCCTCCTGTCTCAGCCTCCCAAACGCGGGGATTACAAGCGTGTGCCGCCACGCCCGGCTCCCTCTGCTCCTTTCTATATAGGCCCCCCCGCCCTTGAATTCTCATGGTGTAGCTCCTGAACCACCTTTGGGGCTGCCCCATTCATGCACCATTATTTGCTCAAATTAACTTTTTTTTTTTTTTTTTTGCTACTGGAAGTTGAACCCAGGGGTGCTCTTCTGAGCTATACCTCCAGCCCTATTTATTTATTTATTTATTTATTTATTTATTTATTTATTTATTGTGGCACTGGGGCTTGACCCAGGGGCATTCTACCTCTGAGCTACACCCCCAGCCCTATTTTATTTTATTTATTTATTTATTTATTTATTTATTTATTTATTTATTTATTTTTTGGTGGTACTGGGGTTCCTGGAAGCCCTTCTACCTCCGGGCTACACTCCCAGACCTATTTTTACATTTTTATTTGGAAACAGGGTCTCCTAAGCCAGCGCGCGTGGCTGGCTTCGAACCTGCGCGATCCTCCTGTTTCTGCCTCCCAAGCGCAGGGATTACAAGCATGCGCCACCACGCCCGGCTATTTTTTTATTTTTGAAACAGGATTTCACTAAGTTGCAGAGGGCCTTCCTAAGTTGCTGAGGCTGGCTGCAAAACTTTTATCCTCCAGTCTCAGTCTTCCAAGTATAGGGATTACAAGTATATGCCACTATGCCTGGCTATTTTTTTTAAAATTGAAATAGGGTCTCACTAAGTTGTTGAAAGCCTCACTAAATTGCTGAGGTTGGCCTCTAATCTTCTATTCTCCTGTCTCAGCTTCCCAAGTACTAGAATTACAGGTGTGTACCACCATACCTTGCTTTTAAATAAACTATTTAAAATTACATTATACCTATAATCCCAGTTCTGAAAGGGAGGCGGAGACAGGATTACAGGTTCAAAGCCAGCCTTAGTTTTGAGAGACTGAGACCCTGTTTCAAAATAAAAAATAAATTAGGGCTGGGAGTCATGGAGCTCAGAATTAGAAGGCCACTAGGTTCAACTCCCAGCAACACACACACACACACACAAATCACATTATACCAGCAGGCATGGCGGCACTTGCATGTAATCCCAGTACTTGAGAGGCTGAGACAGGGGGATCACAGGTTCAAGGACAGCCTCAGCAACTTAGAGAAGATCCCCCAGCAACTTAGTGAGACCCTGTTACAAACAAACAGGGCTGTGGTGTACCTCGGAGGTAGAGCACTCCTGGATTCAATCCCGAGGATTCCCCCTCCCCAAAAAGAGTTGGTTGCGAAATAAAAAGCATTACTGGAGTCCATAACCAGTTGCAGATTTACTGCTTGCAGTAAGTGACCACACCACTATAGTGGGAATGTTTGGGTTATTCTAACCAATTGTACAGCAGAATGTTTCCAACACAAACATCACATGCACCTATTGGTGTTTTCCATGGGCCTAACTCACTGGGGGTCTGGTGGTCTTAGGGCTTTTGCAGTGCAGAGCACAGGGAAGCTATGCTGAATACTCCTCTTCATAGCTAGGCCTGAGTGGGGAGCTAGGCCCAGCCTCTCCTGTCTAAGGTGTTATCAGCTGGTCTGCTTTGTTTTATCAGCACATCTCCTTCGTGATCTCCTTCAAAGAAAAGTATTAGTCTAGGTTGATGTTTTGGTCACCATCTTCACTGCTATCATCCAAAACAACTGACTGTGCAGTTTAGGGGAAGGAAGATTAAGATTGATTTGCTCACAGTTCTGAAGATTTCAGGGGTTCAGTCCACATTGGGCTGGGTCTGTAGGGCTTGGGGGCATGTCAGCAGGAAGCAGGGAGAGGGAGAGAGCAAGGGCTCTGCTCTCACATCACAGAGGCCAAAAGCAAGAGAGAGGAAGCAGGGGGAGGATGAGATTTATATAATCTTCAAGGCCACATCCCCAGGGACAACCCTATTAACAAAAATAACCCCTTACTGAATAATGCTATTTTTTTGTTTTTTGGTGTACTTGGGATTGAACCAAGGGGCATTCTACCTCTGAGGTATACCCCATCCCTATTTTAGTTTTCACTTTAAAATAGGGTCTCACTAAGTTGTGGAGGGTCTCACTAAGTTGCTGAAGCTGTCCTCTACCTGTGATCCTCCTATCTCAGCCTCCCAAGTACTGGGATTACATGTATGTACCACCACGCCTGGCTTTAGTAACGCTATTATATGCTTATTAGTTGGTAGCACTTTTTCCTCCTCCACAGCCAAGTTCTGCCTTCAACATGGCAGCCTGGTTTCTGTGAAGGTGAGGGGGACGTTCTAAATACAACTAGCAGATTTGGGTACGGTCAGGAAGCAACGGAAGGGTGATCACTGGTCTGCTTTCAGAATTAATCCCGTGTGAGAGTGAGAATTCCTTCTCTGCACAGAGGCACATAGAAGTGAAGAGGAGAGGGGCTGCAGCACCCTCTGCTGAGTGGAGGTCCTCCTGGCCTTGCCCTATGTATAACTCCATGTCGTTAGAAATGAGAACTCTGGGTCAAACGCTTACCTGGGGTGGCAGGTGTGAGCTGATACTCACTTGAGCAGATTGAGAAGTGTGGACACCCTGATGAGGATACATAGATGGGAGGTAGATGGCTGATACATAGACAGGTAGATGATGGGTAGATGATACCAGGTAAGTGGTAGATAAGCACAGACTAGTGACTCATCTGTAATCCCAATACTTAGGAAGCTGACACAAGAGGATCTAAGGTTTGAGGCCAGCCTCAGCGACTTAGTGAGGCCCCCAAACACTCAGCAGACCTTATATCAAAATAATAATACAAAAAAAAAACACCTGGGAGGCTGAGACAGGAGAATCCAGGTTCCAGGCCAGCCTCAGCTACTTAGTGAGGCTCTCTACAACTTAGTAAGACCCTGTTTTTTTTTTTTTTTTTTGGTAATGCTGGGGTTCCTGGAAGCCCTTCTACCTCCGGGCTACACTCCCAGATCTATTTTTACATTTTTATTTGGAGACAGGGTCTCCTAAGCCAGCGCGCGCGGCTGGCTTCGAACCTGCGCGATCCTCCTGTCTC
Organism: Muscardinus avellanarius; assembly: GCF_963383645.1. NCBI lineage: Eukaryota > Metazoa > Chordata > Mammalia > Rodentia > Gliridae > Muscardinus > Muscardinus avellanarius. The sequence continues at coordinate 73,729,531 of NC_137796.1, read as the reverse complement.
TGCCTCCAGAGCGCGGGGATTACAAGCGTGCGCCACCACGCCCAGCATAGTAAGATCCTGTTTCAAAATAAAAAAAAAATAAAAAAATTGGGCTGGGGGTGTAGCTCAGAGGTAGAATGCCCTTGGGTTCTATCCGCAGCACCACAAAATAAATAAATAAATAAATAAATAAATAAATAAATAAATAAATAAAAATTGGGCTGGGAGTATAGCTCAAAGGTAGAATGCCCCTGAGTTCAAACCTCAGTAAAAACAAAACCAAACAAAAACCCAAACACAAGACAGGTGACAGGTGGGAAGATAAAATGATACATGAATATATGACTAGAAGAACTGATACACAGATAACAGATGAAAAGATGCAGGTAGTTGTAAATGATAGATGGAACGCTGACACATCGATAACAGAGAAAAAGAGATAATATATAATTCTGCTAATTGTCAATATCGGAGCCATCTGTGCTTACATCAATCTTGAAAATTTGGTAAATTTACTCTGTGTGTGTGTGTGTGTGTGTGTGTGTGTGTGTGTGTGTGTGTGTGTTAGTTCCTGGGGACTGAACCCAGCAGCGTTCTCTCTCTGAGCTATGTAACCCTAGCCCTTTTAAAGTTTCAAAACAAGGTCTTGCTAGGTTGCTGATGGTCTCACTAAGTTGCGGAGACTGGCCTCAAGTCGCTGTCTCTCTGTCTCAGCCTCCCAAGTACTAAGCTTGTAGGTGCTCTCTATCACTCTTGGCTCAAATTTATTTATTCTCTGATGAAGAGTTAACCACAAGTGTGGCTTCCTGTGTCCCGAGACGTCTTCTACGCTGGGAATTTATAATTCAGTTCTTTCCGTTTTAACTCCCTTATTTTTAAAATAAAGAGGACCCCCCCACTTCCAGCCCACAGTATGAAGATGTGATATCACGCGAGGTCATAGGACACGTAAAGGAAAAAGCTTTTTTTCCTAAAGAAAAGATCCCAGTGTAGAAGCTCAGGCACTCCATTCTCAGCAATGCTTCTACATTTCTGGCTTTCAGGGGAGAAAAACGTGTTGTTTCTTAGGCTGTCAAGATGAACGATACGGACTAGAGATGAAAGATTATATTCTCATATAGATTTCCTTTTCTTCCAACTAAAAGCTATCACTTGCATTTGATTTTTAATTTAAAAATATTTATCAAAGTATTATGGCCATGTAGTTTCAAAATCAAATAGTATCACAAGGCTTACAGTGAAAGACAATCTTTCCCGTACTCAGATCCCACGGCTCACAGATAACTACGGGGAATTGTTTTTTATTGTGGTAAATTTTATGTAACGTAAATTTATCATTTTAACCTTTTTTGAGTGGACAGTCCAGCTTCTGAGGCACATTTCCTCTGCTGTGCGAGTATCTCCCCCTCCATCTCCAGACCTTTCTCATCCTCCCAAACTGAAAATGTGTCTCCATAAATGACCCGCATCCTCTCCCCACTTTACTGCCCTGCCCTTCTCTTCTTCCCTCCTTTCTTGTACTGGGGATTGAACCCAGGGGAATTCTACCTCCGAGCTACACCCCCAGCCCTTTTTATGGTTTTTATTTTGACACAGGCTCTCTCTAAGTTGTGGAGAACTTTGCTAAGTTGTCGAGGCTGGCCTTTAAACTGCAATCCTCCCATCTCAGCCTCTCAAGTACTGGGGTTACAGGTGTGCATCACCACGCCCGGCTACCATTTTACTTCTTAAAAGCACATTTGAGCACTCGAGTGACCTTGGAGATGTGACTCCTACAGTATTTGCCTGTTGATGACTGGCTTATTTGACTCAGCACCATGTCCTTGAGGTTCATCCGTGCTGTGCACATGTCACTACATCCTGTGTTTGTAGAGCTGAGTGCTGTCTCCTGATTCCAGATGCCCCATATTGAGTCATTCATCTCTTGACCGACAGGTGAACGGCTTCCACATCTAAGTTCTTGTGACTCATGCTGCTATGAGTATGGTGTCTGAGCCTCTCTGCCTGGTCCTGGAGATTGAACCCAGAGGCATCCTAACTCTGAGCTATACCTCCAGCTCTTTCCTTCTTTCTTTCTTTCTTTCTTTCTTTCTTTCTTTCTTTCTTTCTTTCTTCTTTCTTTCTTTCGTGGTAATGGGGTTCCTAGAAACCCTTCTACCTCCGGGCTATACTCCCAGACACCTATTTTTTGTATTTTTATTTGGAAACAGGTTCTCTTAAGCCAGCGCAGTTGGCTTTAAACCTGCACGATCCTCCTGTCTCCGCCTCCCAAGTGCAGGGATTACAAGCGTGCGCCACCACGCCTGGCTTTATTTTTTATTTTCAACACGGTCTCTCAGCCTCTCGAGCACTGGGATTACAGGTGTGTGCCTCCATGCCCGATTAGTCAGTCTCGCTCTCTCTGGTAGTGGGGATTGAACCTGGAGACATTCTGCCTCTCAGCTACACCTCTCATTCTTTCTATTTCTCGTTTTGAAACAGGGTCTTGCTGGGTTGCTAAGGGTCTTGCTAGATTGCTAAGGCTGGCCTCAAACCCTTGATCCCTCTGTCTAGGTCTCTGAAGAACCAGAATTCCAGCTGTACAGCACCACACCTGGCAATGAATATTTAAGATCCTGCCTGTACTCTTCTTTCTCTTTTGGTACCGAGGGTTGAACCCAGGGGCATTCTAACTTCAAGCTTTATACCCTCCCCACCCCTATTTTATATTTTATTTTGAAACAGGGTCTCACCAAGTTGCTGAGGCTGGCCGCGAACTTGCAATCTTCCTGTCTCAGCCTCCCACTGAGATTACAGGTGTCATGAAAACCAGGTAGCCATGTTAGGAGCAGGGCTTGGTTGCCAAGGAGGGTTCCTGGGGGCTGTGGTCTTGGAAATGATATATGGTTCCTTCTCCTTCTGCTCTCCCTCTTCCTTCCAGCCTCCATGATGTGAGAGCAGAGCTGTGTTCTCTCCCACCCTCTGCTTCCCACCGCCAGGCCCCCAGCTCTGCAGAGCCAGCCTGACATGGACTACACAGTGAAATCTCCAGAACTGAGAGCAAATCCATCTTCCTTCCTCTACGCCGCGCGTGGTCAGGCTCGCTGGGTCACAGCTGAGAGAATGCTGACTGAGGTGATATGAGCGAGCTGTCACGCTTGGCTCCTTCGCTCCTTTTGTGTCTAGACCAGAGCCACTTTTAACTTTTGGCAGGCTTTTTTTTTTTTTCCTCCTGGAAAATCTCTTCTGAAACTTCAAATGTCACGCTGGTTCAACCCCGTTTTTATTTAAAAAATTTTGGCCTCCATAACTCTCTGCTCTGTCAGATGAAGAATTGGCTCTCATGTCAGCACCTCCACACTTCCTTGGCCTCTTAATATTTTGAATTAAAGCAGTAAGTGGGATTCACACTATTAGGTGTTTGCTGTGGAGCTTAACTGCGTCCTCCGCTGGCTGGCACGCTCTCCCCCAACGGCGCTCACTGCCTGGCAAGACGCCCAGGGATCTGTGCCCGCCATTCCCAGGGTCGCTGCTCCAGCCTTTCCTCTTCATTGCTGGGGGTGGAAGCTTTTTCCAGCCTCTGGCATCTCTGCTACCACTGTCTGTTTCCTGAGCAGACAGCAAATCTCTCTAAGCCATCCCGTCATTAATGCCTCTCTGCTCAGACCATCAACCGATTTCCGGTGTCTTCATCTCTCCCAGTGTAATCCGGGTGAGGCTTCCAGGCTCCGTCAGGAACTTGCAAGGAGAGCGTGCAGCGGGGAGACATTTTCCAGAGTCTCCGCATGTCTGGGGATGTCTCCTTTCTAAACCTCACCAGATTGGTAGTCTGCCTTGGTACAGAAGTCTGAACTGACAATCATGTCTCTTTGGGAATTAAAAAAAAAAAAATCCTCCTTTGTCTCCCAGGCTCCGGTGAGGCAGGGAGGTGGGATTCTGAGTTCTGCGTGGGTGACCTGGTTTTGTTGGTTTTGATTTCCTTCTGGGAGCGTCAGGGTCTTCTTTTGATGCTCAGAGTCCTGGCGTAGTACCCCAGGAAAGTGAATCACAATTCCTCCCATTACTAGAAATGCCACTGATTCCTTTTCTTCCTTCTCCTTCTTCTTGATACTAGGGATTGAACTCAGGGGCGTTCTACCTCTGAGCTACACCTCCAGGCCTATTTTATTTTATTTTATTTATTTATTTATTTATTTATTTATTTATTTATTTATTTATTTATTTATTTTAAACAGGGTCTCGCTAAATTGCTGAGGCTGCCGCGCACCTTTGGTCTTCCCGTCTCAGCCTCCTGAGTACCAGGATTATAAGGGCGCACCACCACGCCGGCTTACATTGCCATCTTTTACATGACTCTTACTCCGTCACGATGTTCCGGGGCTGAGGAGGAAGGTCTTGCATTTAGGACCGTCAGACCCCTGTCTAGCAAGATGACCAGAGCGCACCGCCTGGCTGCTCTGGGCGGCCCCGCAGGAGCGAGTCATTACAGCGGGCAGAGCCACGAGACATAAATGGATTCCAGGGAGAGATTGGCGACCACAGGCCGTGCGGATCCAAGAGGAGACTTCCTGTGGCTTCCAATGAGGAAGTGAAGCTCTCTGGCCACTGATCAGAGCGTCTCGAGGTGCAGAATCCAAGCCACACTGCAAACGCTCTGCCTGGACGCTGCCGGCCAGAGAGAATGAGTGACTCGGAAAAATAATGCAGCGCAGCCGTCAGGAAAATCCAGTGAGGAGCCACTGGGGCTGTGGCGCTGCCACGGAGCCGAGCAGCCAGAGACGATGGACGAAGTCGTGGGTGGAGCTGGGGCCTCGAGGCCTGCAGGGGCCTGAGCTGCGGCCGGACGGGCCGGTCTGGTCCTCAGACTCTCCCAAGGGCCGCGCCCGCCGCCTGCTCTGCTGTCCTGGGGCTATTCCGCATTTCTCGTGGATGCAGGTGAGCTCTCTTCCCTTCTCAACACTGTTTCCGGGAGATGTAAGCATGTGGTCAGGACTTAGGCAGGACAGTGCCCTCGTCCTTGTCTCTTAAGCAAGGTCGTCATCTTGAGCCTATGAACCCACGCCAGCCTGGGCGCTGGGGGTAAAGGATGAATAATCATGCTCTTCCGGTGTCATGGCGTGATTGTATCTCAGGAGAAGGCGTGGGGGCAACCTTCTATATTTCTAAAAGGAAACCCCGACCTGGATGAGGCAGAGGAGGCGAACTCAGCAAGGCCAGGCGGCCTGGCTTAGGTGCCGGTGAGCAGAGGGGACGCGGGTCTTCCTGGCGCAAGGAGAGCCACAGTCAGTAACTAGCTTGATCTCAGACCCTTGTCTAACCCATTGTGTTTTATGGTTTGTCAAGGATTCCACAGAGAAAAGATTCAACGATGATATGAAGATGTGTGAGGGGGACAGAGAGAGTGCGCGCGCGAGAGAGGGGGGTGAGAGAATTTTCTCCTCGGAAAATGTAGCATTCACAGCTAGGCATAATGGCCCACACCTGTAATCCTAGTACTTAGGAGGCTAAGATAGGAGGATCCCAGGTTCCTGGCCAGCCTCAGCAAACTCAGCAAGGCCTCCAGCAACTTAGCGAGACCTTATTTCCACACAAAACATAAAATAGGGCTGGAGTGTGGCTTGGAGGCAGGATGCCCCGGCTCAGTCCCCAGCACCGCACACACGCAATATGGGTTCACACTGAGGCCCGGTGTAGAAAATGAGTTAATTTGTTCGTCCACGTTCCACTCCCTTGCTGACTTTTTGTTTCGTATGATTTTACCAAGACCCGGGGGGATCTGTAGAGAGCACGGGGCGGAGGCACAGGGGGCAGATAACAGGGTGGAGGGCGTGGAGCGAGAGCAGGACGGCGGGAAGCCAATGGGCATCTGGAATGTGAGCTCTGGATGCGTAATGGCTCACTGCTGTATCGGTATTGACGTTTTACCCAGGAGGGAGCCGGTTTCTGCTCATGGCAGTCACCCCAATGACAGAATTACAGCCCGCTTAGAAATAGGAAGGGAAGAAAACACACAGTTAATGACACTTAGCATGGAAGCCTGTGGTCAGCTGCGGGGCGCGTGCAGATGAAGATCTGCGGCCACCTGAGCCCCGGGCCTTAGATGACGGCCCCGATTCCAGGTTCTGTGTTAGGATGTGAGGATTTGGATGGGGAATGAGGCCCAGTTAATCGTGAAGACCGTCCGTGGATTTGGGAAGTGTGAGAGGAGGAGGCAGGATGGAAGGTTCAGGCCCCACAGCCCACCTGTACCCTCGGAGGACTCAGATCCGATCCTGCAAGCCGTGACCTCGGCAACTCCCCGGCCTCCCTCTCGAATCTGTAAAGTAGGCAGGGCAGCTCTTCAGTAAGGAGTAGGTGGTACTGAGGAGGAGCCCAGTTGCGTTCTACCTCCGAGCTGCACTTCCGGCCCTTTCCATTTCTTTCTTTCTTTCTTTCTTTCTTTCTTTCTTTCTTTCTTTTTTTGGTAGTACAGGGGATGGGACCCAGGGGCCTTCTACCTCCAGGCTACACTCCCAGACCTATTTTTATATTTTATTTGGAAACAGGGTCTCACTAAATTGCTGAGAGCCTCATTAAGTAGCTGAGGCTGGCTTCGAACCAGCACGATCCTCCGGTCTCAGCCTCCCAAGCGTGGGGATTACAAGCGTGAGCCACCACGCCTGACTTTATTTCTTATTTTGAAACAGGGTTTTGTTAAGTTCCTGAGGGTCTCACTAAATTGCTGAGGCTGGCCTCCAAACTGCAACCCTCCTGTCTCGGGCTCCCAAGTTTTGGGATTACAGGGGTGCACCACCATGCCTGGCTGATGATGTACTTTTTTTTTTTTTTGCTGTGCTGGGGAATTTTTTGCGTGGGGGCATTCTACCTTCAGGATCCACCCCCAGCCCTATATTTTATTCATTTTGAAACAGGGTCCGACTGAGTTGCAAAAGGCCTCACTCAGTAGTAGCTGAGGCTGGCCATGAACCACAATCCTGCTATCTCAGCCTCCCAAATGCTGGGATTACAAGCGTGCGCCACCGCGCCCGGCTTTGATGATGCACTTTTAAATCCAGATAAGCACCTCGCTTGGGGCTCGGGTGAAGCGCGAGTCGAGACCCTCAGGGTCCCTGCACTACTGTATAGAATTTATTGGGAGAGGAGTTTGCAGAGCCAAACTCGTGCGTGATGTGAAGTGTGTGTGACAAGCCAGCAATCCAGAATTCCCCGGAAGCTCCATCACCAGCTCTGACCCTTTTGGTGGAGTCAGCCCTCAGCCCGGAGGCTCCTCATGAAAGCCCAGGTTACGCTACCGCTGCCGGGCTGGGCTGTTTGGGGAGTATTTTCAGTATGCAGTTGGCTGAAGTTGCGGATGAGAAACCCGTGGACACCTCCGTTCACTCTCCGAAGTTCGTTTGCCCTGCCCGGCCCCGCCCCGGCAGAGCGGCCCCCCCACCCCCCCTTTCCATTCCAGCTGACCCTGCAGATGGAGGCACATTCTGTGTTTAAAGATTGTTCCAGAGCACTTCCAATACCGTGCTTTACCGTTGAGTCAGCATTGCCCAATCCGTTCCCATAAATCCACAAGGACTCAAAAATATGGACTGAGGGCGTAAATGGCTAAAAATGACCACAACTTGTATTTCCTTTAGCGGTGAGAAAAATCCATATTCAGCTTATTATGTCAATGTTTTTATGACTTTCAATTAGAGCCGTTTAAAAGGCTCCGAGTGCACCCGAGCCAGCCCAGCCAGGCGCGCGCGGGCCGGGTGGCCGTGCCCACCTCGCCCTCCTCCGTTATGACACTCACGGGTGACTCGGCCACAGAGGCATAATTGAGCGGCCTGCAGTGTGAAGTGGTTTTTAATTGTGTCGTTTGAGACGGTCGCCGTCCTCGGCCATTGCTCAGTGCGGACACCGGAGAGACCATTGTTCAAGGATGGGAGACATATGGAGCTCTGCATTTTAAATATAAGTTAAATAGGATCATAAAAAGAAATCAGAGTTCTTCCAATTTGTCTCCAGCAGCTCCTTACTCGATCCATAAATTACAGTCATTGTATCAAAAATGACACACTGAGATTGCCTTTGAGTTTAAAAATCGGTGTCACGAAGAGAAAGCACAGAGACGCTACCACCTAAGATGGGTTGCCATCGCTCGGGACCTCGGTCTTCCTCTGTCTCTCTCTGTAGAGAGCAATTGTTAGCAAACGGCCATGGAAACCTTCACACCTAGCGCTTCACTTAAAATAATACACAAAGCCGGGCGTGGTGGCGCACGCTTGTAATCCCAGCATTCGGGAGGCTGAGACAGGAGGACCGTGGTTTTGTGACAGCCTACTTAGTGAGGCCATTTGCAACTCAGTGAGACCCTGTTTCAAAATAAAGAATAAAAAATAGGGCAGGGGCTGTAGCTCGGAGGTAGAATGCCCCTGGGTTCCATCCCAAGTACTACACACACACACAAAAAAAAGCAAACACCACAAAACTTATTTTTAAAAAATCAGTTGAAGTTGGGTGTGGTGGCACATGCATGCCTGTAATACCAGTACTTGGGAGGCTGAGACAGGAGGATCATAGGTTTGAGGTCAGCCTCAGCAACCTGGTGAGACTCTGTTTCAAAATAAAAAGGGCGAACTGGGTATTGTGGTACATGCTTGTAATCCCATTACTTGGGATGCTGAGATGGAAGAATCGCAGGTTTGCAGGCAGCCTCGGCAATTTATTGAGGCCATCAGTAACTTAGTGAGACTGTGTTTCCAAATAAAAAATAAAATAGGTTCGGGGATGTAGCTCAGAGGTAAACTGCCCTGGGTTCAATCACCGGGAACACAAATTAAAAAGGGTTGGGCTGAGTCATAGCTCTGAGTGCGGGGCTAGAAACAACCAGGCAGTTAGGGCAGAGGACCTGGGAAGAGAAAGGGTTGAGAGAAGCCATCTGTAAAAAGAACAGCAACAGAGACGGTTCACAGAGCTGTCAACCTCCGGCGGAAGCAAAACCGCAGCCCCTTCTGGGGGCGGAACCCGTGGGCGACAGCCTCAGCCAGAGCCGGGAGTGACCAGGGAGGAAGGCCTGGGGGGCGCAGGCGTGGCGCCCAGGGTGGGAGGCGCCCCCCACCTGCAGGATGGAGGCTCGAGAGGGGTTGAAACTGGGCCGCGGACGTGGGGTTCCCAGGATCCCAGTCAGACCAATCATAAGGGAACTGATGGGGAGCCCCGTGACGGGATAAAAGCGGCCCCCCGGGAATCTTGAAAGGCCGCTCTCTTCTGAAGGCCCCTCTTCTGTGTGGGAGCCGCTCTGTCTTCCTATTTTCTACCTTCCCTTGGCTTCAAATACGCTTTCAAGCTCCTACACCCACTCTTCCCCTGTCTGTGGATTTTCACGAGGCCAAAACCCAGAAGAGAAAAACGTGGCTTCAGGAGGTAGAGTGCCCCTGGCTTCAACCCCCAGCACTAAAAACCCAGACAGGATACCCCGAATCAAACAAGAAGGTGAACGAAAATGGGGAAGTCGCACCAGTAATTTAGTCTACGCCAATGTGGTTAAGTATTTGTGGAGTCAAATACTCCACAAATACTCAAGAGATGAATTGATGATTCCTGATTCCGTATGGGCTGCGTGGACTTTAACCCCTGTACCTCTACACACGCGTGAGACCATGCCCAGCACTGTCGTGGTTTGGACGTGGTTGTCTCCTAAGGGTTCTTGTGCCCAAGGCCTTCAGTGTGGACTTGTTAGGAAGTGGTGGGACTTCTTTTTGTGTGTGTGTGTGTGTGTGTGTGTGTGTGTGTGTGTGTGTGTTAGTGGGACTGAACTCAGGGACATTCTGCCTCTGAGCTACACCTTCACACTCCCAGCACTTTTTATTTTGTTTTTGTTTTGAAATAGCCTCACTAGGCTGGCCTGGAACCTGCAACCCTCCTGTCTCAGCCTTCCAAGTACTTGGATTACAGGTATGTGCCACCATGCCTAGCTGGTGGTAGGACCTTTAAGAGGGTGGGCATATGCTTATAATCCCAGTGCTTAGGGAGCTGAGACAGGAGGCTCACAGATTCAAGGCCAGCCTCAGCAATTTGGTGAGACCGTGTTTCGGAAAAAATAAAAATAAAAAAGGTTGAGGATGCAACTTAGAGGTAGAACACTCCTGAGTTCAATTCCTAATACCACAAGATAAATAAATAAATAAATAAATAAATAAATAAATAAATAATACAGTAAAAGTTGAATGCAGTGGCACATGCCTGTAATCCTAGTACGTGGGAGGCTAAGACAGGAGGATCACAGGTTTAAGGCCAGCCTCAGCAACTTAGTGAGCCCCTAAGGAATGTAGACCCTTTTTCAAGAAAAAATAAAATAAAAATAGGACTGGAAGTATAGCTCAGAGGTAGAATGCCCCTGGGTTAAATCCCTAGTATCAAAAAGAAAAGAAAAAAGTAAGGCCATCCATGCTTGGCCCCTTCTGCACACCACCATTTTCCTTCTACTTCTCTGCTGTTTGCCAGTGTAGCCCAGAAGCCCCCACCAGAGGCCAGCTGGATGCAGCTGCCTGATATTGGATATTCAGCCTGCAAAACTGAGTGAAACAAGCCTCTATTCTTTATAAAGGAACAAGCCTCGGGTGTTTTGTTATAGCAACAGAAAACAGACTGATACAAAGAGACTGCTGTGTTTCTAAAAGCAGAAGTGCTGACTGTCTTAAGTGAGGCAAGAGGGTCAGAACCCAGGCTCCGTGTCCAGCCGACACCGGCCCTCACTGTCTTGTCCAGCAGCAGCATGGGCTGAAACAGCGCAGCAACGGGTAAAACATGCCTCCGTCCCACCACCACTTCCTCTAATGCCTCACTCTGCTCCACAGGGAGCAAGAGGCTGAAGCCATATTAATTCTTGCCGGCCATCTTATTTTATTAGTCCGTGGCTATAAAATGAGTTTTGGCATTTGTATGGGAATTATTAACAAGGCATACGAAGGAACGAATATTTTGGCTCATTATTGTTCGTTTATTAATGTTTGTTCTTTTGATTATTTTGTGGAATGCTATTAAAGGAAACCGAGGAAGATGGGCCCTTTTCCAAGTTCCTGCTCCTTGGCGTTAATCCTAAGGATTTTGATGCAAGGAAATTTGCCTCTAAGGCTCATTTTTAATTTTTTTTTCTAGTTGGTGGAGCACTTTCCTTCATAATTTGTAGAGAGGCAGAGGTTGGGAGTAATAGACATAAATATTTATTTCTTTAACAGTTAATTCTTACTCTTAAAATGATTTGGGAAAATTTGTGGGGAGCTGATTTTCATTATGTAGCAGAAAATGTTGACTAATTGAATCTGCAGTTTAGAAGTTCCCCCCTGGGAGATACAGGTGAGAGGCATGAAAGGGGAGGGGCTTGGAGGGGTCCAGATAAGGAAGCCCACCCAGAGTGTGTGTGGGGGGGCAGGAAGCAGCCACAGGCACTCTGAGCAAACACGTGTTGTGACCGGCATGTTCATTGGTCCCTAGCCCCTGTAGCGTGAGTTAAAAATTACCGACAGGTTGAGTGTGGCGACACATACCTGTGATCCCAGGACTTGGGTGACTGAGACAGGAGGATCACAGGTTTATGGCCAGTCTCAGCTACTTAGTGAGGTCACCCACAACTTAGGGAGACCTCATTTTCAAATAAAGAATTAAAAAATCGGGCTAGGGGTTAGCTTGGAGGTAGAATGTCCCTGATTCTATTCCCAGTACAGAAAATAAATAAATATTTAAAAATAACTAAGTAAATCAATAAATAGGACTGAGAGTGTAAATCTCAGTAGAAGATAGAGGTAGAATGCCCCAGGTTTAGTCCCCAGGACCCAGACCAAACAAGTCCCACAAAGACAGTTATGTTGCCGATGACCATGGATAGGCTATCCTCTCCCCAGCAAAGCTTGAATGCTTCCTATTGATAGGTTGGGTCCCCACCCTCTCCCATCATGGGACCCTGAAGCTGGGACAGGAGGCCCGGGAGACCCAGAAGGCAGAAGTGGAGGTGTGGCAGACTCCAGATATCGCAAGAGGACGGGCATTGTCTCATCTCACCAGCCGCCACCCCCAAGACCCTGGCTACTTAAATTCCCTCCCGTCTTCTCTTGGGTGCGACTCTGCTGTCCCATCGGCCCCTTCCCCCACGGTTGGCAGACCTCGCCCAAAGGTGCCAATTAATTAAAGGTGCCCGGTCTTACACTCCTTTGCTGGATTTCGCCTCCCTTGCGACCCCCGACTCGATTTCAGCCTTACACCTATCAAAGGGCAAAACACCAGCACCCGGGTCGGGAGATGCGGCTCTACAGATGCATGCCTCTTCATCGACTCTTTATACAAAAAACACAAAGAAGCCGGGCATGGTGGCTCACGCTTGTAATCCTAGTACTTGGGAGGCTGAGACAGGAGGATCACAGGTTTGAAGGCAGCCTCAGCAACTTAGAGAGACCAAGTTTAAAAAAAAAAAAGGTAGAATGCCTCTGGGATCAACGATGATGACAAACTGCAAGAAGAGAGGATGAAGAAGGAAACAGAATAATACTGTGGCAACAATAATAATAATACTTCCCACTTGTGACTGATTACTACCAATCTCACTAACTCGTGTGGGGAGGGAGGGTTTGGAGGCAGAGACACCAAGTGCTGTGCGCACGTGTGCTTTTAACACTTGAACCTCGCCACAATGCATAATTGCAGTGCACTAATAAAGCAATTTTTAAAAACATATAGATTATTTTCGGGCCTCCTACTCCACCATCAATGATGGTGTTTAGCAAGGATGCCTTTGGCCCGGGGTCTCTCAGCATGGGCGCCGCTGACGTGCCGGGCTGCGGGGTTGGCAGGTGCACCCGGGATGCTGGCAGCATCGGGAGCCTCTACCTAACCGACGCCAGCGGTCCTTCCACCCACACGACAGCCCCAAATGCCGGCAGACACCGCCAAATTGTCCCCGGAGGAGGAAAACTCGCCCCTCGTCAAGAGCCACTGCTTTAGTCCAATCTAAAAACAATTATGTGGCCGGTAATCAGGGAAATGCAATTCAGAACCAGAATTAAATACCATTTCCCCCATTAGGTTTGCAAAAACGCAAAGCATGGTAACGCAGAATGCTGGCGGCATTCAGGGGACAGCTTGTCCCAGCGTTTGGAACAGCGCAGGGCCAGGGATTTCAGGGGAACAGCCGGGAGTTTCTGTTAAAAGTAAAAATGCACACATCCAGCGACAGAGACCACTTCTCAGCATCGGCCCAGGGGACACAGAAGCGCTTTTACACAAGGCAGCGTTTCATCGGTGTGCTCGGCCAAATTACTTGGTGTTGTGGAAAACAGAACTGTCCTAGACGAGGCCTGGCGACGGCGGCACAGCAGTCGGAAGCGAGTGGGCACATCCGCGTGTGTCGACGGGGACGGGACCCCCGGAGGTGGCACTCACGGGGAGCCAGTGACCGAGTGACAGACGCAGGCAGAATAATTTTGGTCACATTATCACGCGCTACACACGGGTGGGCTCTTCCCCTGCAGGCATGTGCATGTCGATAGGAACATGGAGGGAAAGGTCTGGAAATAGGCCCTGAGCATGGCAGGGCCATCGGATGCCAGAGCTCGGTGAGGACCTTAGTGGGGTCCTGCTGGGGGACCAGGGAGACAATGAATGGGGCTAGGCTGGGGGTAGAGTGGGATTTGAGAGCCTCACAGTTCATAGCCACAGCAAGTTGGTCTTTTTTTTTTTTTTTTTTTTTGAAGGGTACCTGGGATTGAACCCAAGGGCATTCTACCTCTGAGCTATACCCCTGACCCTTTTTATTTTTTTATTTGTAAACAGAGTCTCACTAAATTGCTGAGGCTGGTCTTGAACCCGCCGTCCTCCTGTCTCACTCTCATTGCAAGAAATTATTCTCTGAGGAATAGGAAAGGAATTTCTGTTAAAAAAAAAAAAATCTCTCACGCTGGTGCGGTGGTGCACGCTTGTAATCCCCGCGCTTGGGAAGCAGAGACAGGAGGATCCCGCAGGTTTGAAGCCAGCCGCACTGGCTTAAGAGACCCTGTTTCCAAATAAAATATAAAATAGGTCTGGGAGTGTAGCCCAGAGGTAGAAGGGTTCCATCCCCAGTACCACCAAATAACAACAACAACAACAACAACAACAACAACAACAACAGCAACAATAATAATCTCTCACTTTGAAATTCCTTCAGCTTCCTGATCCCTGCCCCAGGTCTCCCTGGGTCTGAACTGTCCTGCTCCCTGCTCACCCCAGTGGACCCCCTCCACAGGGCCCGCCACTCTCAAATTCTGGCTCCTCTTCTCTGCAGCCTTCGGGGATGGTACTCAGAGGCATTCTACTTCCAATGCCTTCCCTCCTTTTTGAAAAATTGACTTTGAAACAGGAACTAAGTTGCCAAGACTTGCCTCCAACCTGGGATCCTCCTGTCTCACCTCCCAAGCACTGGAAGTACACGCGTCCACCAACACGCCCGACTTCTCCGTGGCTGTATTATTAAGTCTATCTAGCGAAGGGCCAGCATGGTTGGCTGTGACCTGTGCTCACCTGTGTGCATCCGTCCCGGTCACCGGTGCTTCCTGTTCTTTTCTGTGCCCCCTCAGGGCACGGGGTCTCTGCTGGATCGCCTCGTGACACATCCTCCTTCTCAGGTGCTGGGTGGCTGGTGGGACCCGGTCCCCGCCCTGCTCCCTCAGAGCATCTTCATTGCACATCTGGATCCGCGAAGCCTCTTTATTTTTGTTTCATCAGCGTCTGGTTCTCAGGGGACCCGAGCTCCTCGGAGCTCGACGCGGCATCTCCTCAGGCTGACTCGAGATCTGCAGCACCCGGCGCGGCGCCGGGCATGGAGAGGGGCCTCATAAATATTAATGCCATCCACTAATATTAAGGGCGATGCTAATTCGCCTCCACTCACCTGGTGGGAATGCATCAATATTCTCCAAGTGCGTGAGGAAATCATTCTAATGGCCTTCCTTCTTAGCTGAGATAAATTTCTTCTAATTGCCCATCTTGGAGGTAGAAATAAACTTGGAGAAGACACTGTCCTTGGCTTTAAAGACCTTAATCTCGGGTGATCTTTTCATTTGTACAAACCTGGCAGTGGGTGGGGAGGACGGGGGCCATCGGGTCTGAGGCTCTGTGGGAATCACGGCAAAGCCTTCGATGTCCTGCCTGAGCCGAGTGCGGGGTGCACGCCCGTGAGCCCGGTACTTGGGGGGCTGAGACAGGAGGATCGCAGGTTCAAGTCCAGTCTCAGCAACTTAGCAAGGCCCTCAGCAACTCAGTGAGACCTTGTTTAATAAAAAGGGATGGGGCGGGGGAGGCCGTAGCAACTAGATGCAGGGGTGCACGCCTGTAATCCTAGCACTTGGGAACTAAGACAGGAGGATCACAGCTTTGAAGCCAGCTTCAGCAACTTAGTGAGACTTTGCTTCAGAATAAAAAAGGGAGTAGGTACAGGGTTGTAGAGGTAGAACACCTCTGCGCTTAATCCTAGTAAGAGAAAAAAAGGGGGGGGGACGAGCTGCCTGGGAGGGGGGAACCCAAGGCATCTCAACATCAGTTTATCTAAGCTGGCCACTCGTGTCAGGTTGAAGTTGGACGATATTCATTATTTCCGGGGAATTTGTTAAAAAGTCAAAGAAAAGCCCAGAGGTCGACGACCAGTGTGAGGAAAGAAGGTTTTGCAAGGATAGAGTCAGCCGGTGGCCATAGGTTATGTTCTGTGCACTTCAGCTCAAACGCCAGCCTGTTCTAGATGCCACCGCCACAGAAGACACAGACCTGGGGCTTCAATCACAGGCCATTATTGTCTCAAAAAAATCTAAAAGTCTGAGCTAAGGCTCAGGCAGGGCTGCTGCCCCGAGGCCTCCCTCCAGGGCTCACAGAAGTGTCTCTCGCCTGGTCCTCCCTTGGCCCTCCTCCGCTCTCCCTTCACGTGTGTCTGTGTCTATATCCTGATCTCCTCTTCTTATAAGGACCCCAGGCAGACTGCATCCAAGCCCAGCCCTCTATGGACCCCTCTCTAAATTCAGACCCATCCCGAGGTGCTGGGGGTTAGAGCTTCACATAGGATTTCTTCAGGGAAGAAATTCAGCCCATTGTTCCATCTTAGGCAAATAATGGACACACACAGGGAGGACTCAATGTACCCCGTCTACCCACTGCACCCACAGAGACTGACTCTCAGAATTTGGTGACCTGGTCCCGGTGTGGACACTGATGTAATGCCGAAGCTTAGTAAATGTTTAAAGGATGAAGCAGAGCTGGGAGGGGCACATCTGTGGTCCTAGGTACTTGGCGGCTGAGACCGGAGGATCGTGGATTTCAAAGCCTGTCTTGGAAACTTAGAGATCCTGTTTCCAAATAAAAAATAATGCAGTGGGACTCTCAGCAACCTAGGGACCTCATGTAAGAGAATCCCATAATAGTTTTCTTTTTTTTTTTTCTCTACTGAGGATTGAACTTAGAGTCATTATTCTACCTCCAAGCTATGCCCCCAGCCTGATATTTTTCTTTATTTGGAAACAGGGTCTCACTAGGTTTCTGAGCCTCGCTACCTTGCTGCGGCTGGCTTTGAATCTGCGATCCTCCTGTCTCAGCCTCCTTATGACTGGCACGGTTCACTTAACATGATGTCCTCAAGATTCATCCATGTTGTAGCGGGTGTCAGAATTTCCTTTCCTTTTTAAAAGCTGAATAATAGTCCATGGCTTATATAGACCACAGTTTGTCCATTCAGTCATCTGTTGCTGGACACTTGGGTTTCTACCTCTTGGCTCTTGTCAGCAATGCTGCTGTGAGCACGGGCGGAAGTCCTGTTCTTTTTGACCCAGCATCTTTACATGCCCTTGGAGATAATCCCTCCCACCTCATTTTCTTGCTCACTGAGTGGTGAGTTTTCAAACCCTGAGAACTGATGTACTTTAGGCAAACAGAGATTTTTTGCATCTTCTTTTGGTCTTTTTCTTTTTTGGGTCTGGGGATGGGACCCAGAGGCATTCGACCTCCAAGCTACATCCCCTACCCAATTTTTTATTCTTTATTTTGAAACTGGGTCTCACTGAGTTGCAGAGGGTCTCACTAAGTAGCTGAGGCTGTCCGCGAACCGCGATCCTCCAGGTCTCAGCCTCCCAAATGCTGGGATTACAAGCGTGCGCCACCACGCCTGGCTTTGGTCTTTTCTTATCAAGGACCCTGAGAACAACCTTTATATACAGTGCTTCATCTAGCTAATGTTTGGGACTAAGCGGCCCAACTTGATAGCTTAGTTATTATTATTTTTTTCATTTAACCAACAAACAGAAAACATTTTGCCTCTGAGTTTCCTTCATAGCAGACCTGGGGGGAAACACCCTCTTTGTCTCACTCAGTCCTGTGGAGACATCAGCGTGAACCAAGAACGAGGCGGGAGGCCAGCTGGCTGGACCCTGGGTTTTGTTTCTCATTTTATGATAAAGAATTTCTAGGTATTTCTCAGCATATGACCCCGAGGCCTCTTTTGATTAGAAATCCAGATGGGATTAAAAAAAAAAAAACTATTTATGAAGCTCAAAATTTCTCACATGCTGAAAACAACAACAGCAGCACCAACATACCAATATGAAACTTCATTTTCATTTCCAGCATGTGGAAATGGACCCCAAAATACGATTAAATGCGGTCCAAGGGACTGAGCTCTGAGCTCCGAGGATTGCTGTCAAATTCACCACGAAGGCAGGCACGCACAGGGCGCAGGAGCCTTTGCTCTCGGTTGACAAGAATGAGACTCTGTGTCCTAAAACCTTGCGGGCTTAGGCCGGGCGTGGTGGCGCACGCTTGTAATCCCCACGCTTGGGAGGCTGAGACAGGAGGATCACGCAGGTTTGAAGCCAGCCTCAGCTACTTAGTGAGGCTCTCAGCTACTTAGTGAGACCCTGTTTCCAAATAAAATATAAAATAGGTCTGGGAGTATACCCCGGAGGTAGAAAGCCTCTGGGTTCCACCCCCAGTACCACCAAAAACAAAAACAAAAACAAAACCCTGCAGCCTTGAAGGCTGTCCCACCCACAGGAGAAATGCTTGGTGTCCAAACCATAACTCTCAGCAACTAGGAATGTTAAGAAATGGCCAGCACACTTGGGAGGCTGAGACAGGAGGATCACAGACTCCGCACCAGAGCGTGGTAACTTAGCAAGACCCTGTCTCAAAGTAAAAAATAAAACTGGGTATAGTGTGGCACACTCCTGGAATTCCAGTACCTGGGAGGCTGAGACAGGAGGATCGCAGGTTTGAAGCCAGCCTCAGCAATTTAGTAAGACTCTGCTTAAAAAAAAATAAAAATTCAAAGCTGGGAGTATTGATGCACACTTGTACTCTCTGTACTTGGAAAGCTGAGACAAGAGGATTGTGCAGGCTCGAAGTCAGCCTCAGCTACTTAGTGAGGCTCTTGGCAACTTAATGTTTCCAAATAAAATATAAAATAGGGTCTGGGTATAACACACACACACACACACACACACACACACACACACACACACATTCAAACAGGGTTGGGGTGTAGCTTGGAGGTAGAATGCCCCTGAGTTACATCTTCAGCACCAAAAAAAAAAAAAAAAAAAAAGTAGAACCAGCACAATGTATTAAAATTTAAAAATGAGGAAAAATAGCAGAGCTTATTGATATAAGAATCCTCATCAGCCTTTTTATCTCTTATTTTTGCTATGACTGGCAGTTGAACCCAAAGATGTTCTACCTCTGACCTACACCTTCAGCCTTTCTTTTAAAATTTTGAAGTTGGGTCTCATTAAGTTGTAGAGGACCTCCCTAAATTGCTGAGGCTTGCCGAGAATATGCGAGCCTCCTGTCTCAGCCTCCCCACCTGGGATGACAGGCATGCACCACTGGGCTTGGTTTGGGACACAGTTGAAGATGGAGCATGGAGTGCGTAATATGAAAGCCATGCAAGGAGTGCCTACATGCACATGATTCTGTCTCTGAAGAAAGCCAGGTCTGCGTAGACGTATCTGAAGAGCTAACTCAAGAAGATTATTTGAAATAAAGAACTTGGTCCTATGTAAAGAAAGAGCGCAGTGCGCGGGTCAGAGACGCAAACAGTGAAATGGCCCTAGCTGATCACTAAACTTCAAAGAGAAAGTTCCTTGGGCAGTTGTGAAAAAAAAAAAATTCTGGCGGACATCAGATATTTTATTTTTGTTACTACTGGGGATTGAACCCAGGGACACTGTGTCTCTGACCTACATCCCCAGCCTGATTTTACTTTTTTTATTTTGAAACACGGTCTTACTAAGTTTCTGAGGGTCTCCCTAAGTTGTTGAGGATGGCCTCAAAGCTGTAATTCACCTGTCTCAGCCTTCTAAGTACTGATATATTTATATATATTAAATGTAATATATAAAGCCGGGCGTGGTGGCGCACGCTTGTAATCCCCGCACTTGGGAGGCAGAGACAGGAGGATCGCGCAGGTTCGAAGCCAGCCGTGCGCGCTGGCTTAGGAGACCCTGTTTCCAAATAAAAATGTAAAAATAGGTCTGGGAGTGTAGCCCGGAGGTAGAAAGGCTTCCAGGAACCCCAGTACCACACACACAAAAAATGTAATATATAATATATTTACAGAAACATCAAAACAAAGGAAAAAAAGAAAGAGAGGGAAGAAGGGAAGAAAAAAGAAATGGAAAAATTCTCATAATATTCTCATGGAAAGAATATACACCTTGATTTTGTATTCAGCTAAATTGTCCTAAAATATTAAGGTTTCCACAAAAGTGCATTTGATATGGAAGAACTACAAAAGTAATGCCCTTATGACTCCTTCTTGGGGCAAGCCGAATGTGAGCAGAAAAAGAAGAAAACTTTTAAAATTATTTTTTTCAAAAGAGTATAACCCTGATGGTAATACTCTAATATTACCTAATAGATCACAGTAGCAGTAAAAAATTATATCCCTCCTTCTACTAACGATAAGAGTGATGATAATAAACCACACAGCCTTCTCACTCATAAATATAGATGCAAAAGTTCCCAATAAAATATCACATTAGTGAATGAAGTAGTAATGTTTTTAAATCTGTCATGACCTAGCAGGTTATTATGGAAAGAATATAAGAACAACTCAACTTGAAGGATTCTGATAAACACTTTAATTCACAGGGCAATTAGAAAATCATCTTCATTTTACGCTGAGAGGCATCTGAAAATTTTTAGCATCCATTCAAATAAAAAACATTTAAAGAAATATTAACAGATGGATATTGCCTTATTCACCATGGATACTTGATAAAACATATCTACCCCAGCTTAAAACTCAGCATCATTCTCTTATAGCAAAATTCCAGATGTCCTTTCTTTCTTTCTTTTTTTTTTTTTTTTTTGTATTAAGGATTGAACCCAGAGGTATTCTTCCTCTGAGCTATACTCCCAAGCCCTTTTTTTCTAAACTTCTTTTTAAAAAACTTTTTATTGAACATAAATGGTATACATTTAAACTATACTTGGTGCCCTCTCCCCCCTGCCCCTGTTTTCCCTTCCCCACCTCCCACCAATGATTGTCCAGGGTAACCATGCCATATTCATAATTTTACACATATTCGGATGTAGACCCTCATTAATCAAGTTCGGCCTTCCTCCTCTTCTATCTTTCCATTTTAGCTTTGCTGGTATTACCCCTCCATTACCTGGAGTTCCACTGTTATCCTCTACGTTCCCTAGTTTGGGCATATTAGAGGAAACATATGTACCTTCTCCGTCTGTGTTTGGCTGATCTCACTTAACATAATGCTCTCCAGGACTTTCCATCTTCTTGCAAATGGTATTATTTTGTTCTTCTTTATGGCTGAGTAGAATTCCATTGTGTGTATTTCCCAGAGTTTTGCAATCCATTCATCTGTTGATGGAGACCTGGGTTGGTTCCATATTTTGGCTATTACGAATTGTGCTGCTATGAACATAGGTATGAATATGTTGCTATGGTTTTCTGGATTCAACCCTTTTGGAAAAATGCCCAGGAGTGGTAGAGCTGGATCCTATGGTGGATCTATTCCTAACTTTCTTAGGAATCTCCACACAGATCTCCATAGTGGCTGAACTAGTTTGCATTCCCACCAACAGTGTAAAAGAGTTCCTCTTTCCCCACATCCTCGCCAGCATTTGTTGTTATTTGATTTCTTTATGCTCCCAAGCCCTTTTTATTTTGAAAAAGGTCTTAACAAGTTGCCGAGGGTCTTGCTGAGGCTGGCCTCAAACGTGCGATGCTTCTGTCTCAGCCTCCCAAGTGCTGGGTCCAGATACAGTCCCGTCAAACTCAGTAACACGATGCTGATGGCCTCTCGCGGTACCACTGCTCTTTGTCACTCCGCAGGAAATTCTAGCCCACGCAGATGGATTAGAGACGCTGCTTTGGGTCTTGCAAGAGGGTCCAGCATGGGTTTTCTTAAGCCTCTGGGTCCAGAGGAACAACAACAACAAAAAGTCTTGGATTCTCAGCAGATAAATTTCCAGGAAAAAGAAAAGGATGAGAGAGAAGCCTTAAGACTAAACGGGGCCCACAAGACAGAACCCGATTTCCACATGCTGTGGCGTGTGGCTAGACAGAACCACTGGAGCCTAGGGACGCACACTGTGTGAGAAATTGATAAGAAATGCATGCCTGCAATCCCAGTAGTTGAGATTGAGGCAGGAGGGTCACAGATGCTAGGCTGGCGTGTGGTAATTTAGGGAGACCCCGTTTCAAAATAAGATAAAATAGGGCTGGGGGTGTGGCTCAGAGGTAGAACATTCTGTGTTCAATCCCCAGTAACACACACACACACACACACACACACACACACACACATGCCATGAGATGTTACTTCTTGGGGAGAAAGAAGAGGTTAAGATGAAATAAATAGATGAGGTGTTGTTTACAGGGTGTTGTTTACAGGGGTGCCTGCCTTAAAATCACTCACGAAGCAGCCCATCTTTTGGGTATGTTTTCCATCCAGATGTTTTCTTTTTACAACGAAACTATTAAAAACATATTAAACTCTGTATGGCACAATACACTAGAACAGAAAGCAAAACGCAAAGGCAGCTGGGTGCTGTGGTCATACCTGTAAGCCCAGTGGTCATGTGATCAGTTGTGGCCAATGAAATAACACGGCGGCAGTGCACCGCGTCACCTACAGGGGGCAGCACGTACCCAGCCCGGGGCTTTGAGGGAAGCCAGGGAAACCTTGCCCTGCTTTGTTACTGCGGCACAACTCGCCTATGCCCAGGACTGTGCGTATAGGATACAAATGTTCACGGTGTGGCCTTTTACAGTTATGATCTGGGTTCAGATTGGGAAGAAAAATACTACTGTATATGATCAGCCGCGGTCTTCAAAGAGGTTTCTACATGCAGCTGATAAGACAAAAAAAAAAAAAAAAAAAAAAAGACAATCGCTTTAGAAAAGCTAAATATCTTCATATTTCAGACTGCTTCCCCACAGATGATAAGTCCTGATGACCGCAGGGTTTCATTTATACTACCATCGCGACAGACGCCTTCTCTTATGAAGGAGATGGCCAGCCCTGCTTTATTTCGCACGTTTGTTCAGCAAATATTTATCGAGGACCTATTCTGCATCTGGCACTTTTCCGGGTGATAGATTAGGGAAGGAAGAAAGTAAAAATTCCCTCCAGCCTAGAGTTTACAGCCCAGGGAGACACAGACGATAAAAAATACACAGAGCACATAAATAAAGTCACAGCATGATAGGTGATAAGTGAAAAAAAAATAAAAATACTGTAGTGTAAAAAGAAAAAAAAAAAAAAAGGAAGAAGAAACAGAGTAAGAAAGGTCAAGAAGCCCAGAGGAAGTATTACTATTTTAAATGAGTGGTCAGAACAGACCTTATTAAGAAAGTGACATTTGTGTTGGGTATGGTGGTGCCAGTACTTGGGAGGCTGAGACAAGAGGATCGCAGGTTCACAGCCAGCCTCAGCAATTTAGCTAGACCCCCAGCAACTCGGTAAAACCCTGTTTAAAAAAAAAAATTTAAACAGGGCTGGGGGAGTAGCTTGGAGGTAGCACGACCCTGGGTTCAATCCTCAGTAACAAAACAAACAAACAATGTGACATTTGAGCAAAATATTGGAGGAAGAGGAGGAGGAGGAGGAGGAGGAGGAGGAGGAAGGAGGAGGAGGAAGGAGGAGGGAGGAGGAAGGAGGAGGAGGGAGGAGGGAGGAGGAGGAAGGAGGGGGAGGAGGAGGAGGAAGGAGGAAGGAGGGGGAGGAGGAGGAGGAAGGAGGAGGGAGGGGGAGGAGGAGGAAGGAGGAGGGAGGAGGAGGAAGAAGGGGGAGGAGGAGGAAGGAGGGGGAGGAGGAGGAGGAGGGAGGAGGGAGGAGGAGGAAGGAGGGGGAGGAGGAGGAAGGAGGGGGAGGAGGAGGAGGAGGGAGGAGGGAGGAGGAGGAAGGAGGGGGAGGAGGAGGAGGAAGGAGGAAGGAGGGGGAGGAGGAGGAGGAAGGAGGAGGGAGGAGGAGGAGGAGGAGGAGGAGGAGGACCTCTATTCAAACACTGGGGAAATGCCATTCGCTGCTCAAAAGTCGCGATGATAGGCAACCTGGGCATTGGAGGAACAGGGAGACAGGCAACATGTCCGGCTGTAATGAGCTGGACACGCGAGTGGGAAAGCAGAGGGGAGAGAGAAGCAGCGCATGCGCGTGAGCGCCCCACGTACAGACGCGGGAGAAACCGGAGCCCCTTGGCGCCCCTGTATGACTTGCGTTTTAGCACGATCGTGTTGTCTGTGGCTTGAAAACTGATGCAGGAGACCGGAGATGCAGGAGGCCAGTCAGAGGGCCCTGCAGAAACCCAGCGTCCAGAGCAGGAGGGGCGCTGGGGGCGGCTCAGATCGTGGTCCAGGGTGGAGTCTTCAGGATGCTGGATTCCCTCACGGTTTGCTTGTGTTAATGGGAGAGGAAGAGAAGCGTCAAGATGCCTTGGAGGGCCCGCCCGAGCAAGTGGCAGGATGGAGACACCAGCAGTTCAGACCGCTGACCCCAAGGGCAGATGGCTGGGCGTGGTGGCACAGGCCTGCAATCCGAATACTTGGGAGGCTGGAATGGGAGGATTGTAGGTTCAAGGGCAGTCTCAGCACTTAGCAAGACTGCTAAAAAAAAAAAAAAATAGCAATAATAAAGAAAAGAAAGCAGGTGGTTTGGAGACCATGAAGTCAGTGTTGGGCATATTAACTGTCTAGGGGCAGTTAGCCACTGCCAGAGTTTCTCAGGACTGCCAATAACAAATAACCATAAATGGGGTGAATTAAAATATCAACATTTATTCTTTGACAGTGTATTAGTCCATTTTTGTTAGCATAAAAAAATACCTGAGACAGATTGCTTTAAAAAGAAAAGAGGTGCCGGGCGTTGTGGCGCAGGCTTGTAATCCCCGCGCTTGGGAGGCGGAGACAGGAGGATCACGCAGGTTCGAAGCCAGCCGCGCTGGCTTAAGAGACCCTGTTTCCAAATACAAAGTATAAAATAGGTCTGGGAGTGTAGCCCAGAGGTTGAAGGGCTTCCAGGAACCCCAGTACCACCAAAAAAAAAAAAAAAAAGAAAGAAAAAAAAAAAAAGAAATAGGGTCTCACTAAGTTGCTGAGGCTGGCCTCAAACCTGTGATCCTCTTATCTCAGCCTCCCAAGTACTGAGATTACAGGCATGTGTTATTGAGTCTGGCTGAACACTGAGTTTTAAATTCTAGCTTCCATTTGAACACCTCTCCCAGGGCTGCCTGCCGCTGCCACCCTGCGTGGGACCCTTAGTCACCTGAGCAATCTCAGCTCCTTCTGGTGAGAAGGGAAAGCGCCGGCCTCTGAGAGCCGTGAGGAGCGTCTGCCTTTGTGTGAGTGGGTCCTGCCTCTGGGGATTCAAGTCATCGTGAGTCCAAACACTTGCATCTGTACTGCACGAGTGCAAGAATTAGTCTCGAAACAACCTTATTCCCTAAACAATACGGTAATAACTATTTATATACCATCTACATTAGATCAGGAATTTTAAGTGTGTGAAGGTTACAGGCAGCAGACGCTCTGCCGGGGCTTTTTGTTTGTTTGTTTGATATTTTTGATGCTGTGGATTGAACCCAGGGCCATTCTATCTCCAAGCCACACCCTTAATTCTTTTTATTTTTAAATTTGAAACAGGGTCTTGCTAAGATGCTGAGGGTCTTACTAAGCTGCTGAGGCTGGCCTTGAACCTGTGATCCTTCTGTCTCAGCCTCCCAACTACTTGGATTACGAATGTGAGCCACTGTGTCTGGCTTTTTTCATTTTGATACAGTCTCACCAAGTTGCTGAGGCTGGCCTTGAACTTGTGATTCTCCCGCCTCAGCCTCTCGAGTTGCTGGATTACAGGCATGTGCCACTGTACCTGGCTGAAAAGAAACGGAATTAGAAGCTCACAGAACCTCTGTGATGTCTAAGAACCAGGCTGGAGACTGCTTTCCCTTAGCTGGGCTCCATGTCGCACTGGCGGGAGACGCTGCAGTGCCTCCCAGGGCGCCCCGGGGCCCGCCTCCTGCCCTCCCATCCCCAGGGCCCACGGCTGCTTCTGGAGCTGCTGCTGCTGCGAGCTCTGGCACTGGACACAGCTGGTCTGCTGCAGCCGCTCTTGGCAGGGAGAGACCCACGAGGTCCCCTCCCTCTCCCTTTCTGGCTTCTCTTTTAAGACCAGGATGCAGCCCCAAACTCAGACAGGAGGCTCAGGTGCATGGCGGCCGGCAGTGGCAATGTCCAGGAGCAAGAAGCCAGGACCCGCTCACTCCAAACAGTGACCGTGCTCCTAAACTATGCATGTGATCATGTCATGTTCTAAGGGAAAACTTTGAGTGGGTCCACGAAGTGACGAAACAAAGCTGGTCACCTTGTGCTGGCTTCAAGGTCAGCTCCCAGTGTGGGGGTCTCACGGGGACCCCGAGGTTCCCCAAGCTGCAGCGCGTCACCTGCCCGCCTGCCCGCGGTCCACCGCAGCCGGGATGAGCAGGGCTCCGTATGAGCAGGGCTTGGGCTGATCACAGATGGTGAAACTG
Source organism: Muscardinus avellanarius (assembly GCF_963383645.1). Taxonomy (NCBI): domain Eukaryota; kingdom Metazoa; phylum Chordata; class Mammalia; order Rodentia; family Gliridae; genus Muscardinus; species Muscardinus avellanarius. Next base: position 73,703,545 of record NC_137796.1, on the reverse strand, counting down.
TCTCTGATCTCTTGAGTCCAAATCCTGACCTCCTGCCCCTGCATTTCTACTTAAGACTCAATTAACCTTTAAAACTTCAGGAGCCAGCCAGGCGCGGTGGCGCGCGTTTGTAATCCCCGCGCTTGGGAGGCTGAGACAGGAGGATCGCACAGGTTCGGAGCCAGCCTCAGCTACTTAGTGAGGCTCTCAGCAACTTAGTGAGACCCTGTTTCCAAATAAAGTGTAAAATAGGTCTGGGAGTATAGCCCGGAGGTAAAAAAAAAAAAAAAAAAAAAAAAAAAGCACCTGGGTTCCACCCCTAGTACCACCAAAAAAAAAAAAAAAAAAAGTTTTCGGAGCCAGGCATGGTGGCGCACGCTTGTAATCCCAGCATTCCGGAGGCTGAGATAGGAGGATCTTGGTTTGTGGACAGCCTCAGCTACTTAGGGAGGCCCTCTGCAACTCAGTGAGACCCTGTTTCAAAAGAAAGAACCAAAAATAGGGCTGGGGGTGTAGCTCAGGGATAGAATGGCCCGGGGTTCCATCCCCAGTACCACAACCAAAAACCATTTCATTCGTTCATTGCAGGGTACTTACTGAGCAACTACTAGGGGTTTAGAACAGAAGACACAACAGTAAACAAAGCAACAAATGTGCCTGCAAAATATACCATCAGATACCACTTCATAGCTCATAAATTAGCTAGAATTAAAAAAAAAAAAAGCCAGTGCGGTGGCACCGTGCGTATAATCCCAGTCCTTGGGAGGCCGAGACCCGTTTGAGGCTAACCTCAGCAATTTGCTGAGACCCTCAGCAACTTAGCAAGATCCATATAAAAAAAATAAAGTAGGGGTGGGGGTTATGGCTTGGAGGTAGGACACCCTTGGGTTCAATCCCCTGTACCAAAAAAAAAAAAAAAAAAAATTGAAAAAGAAAAAACCAGAATGAACTACTGGTACCTGCAAAAACGTGGATGAATTTGAAATGCCTTGTGCTGAGGGAGAAGACAGGATTTCAAAGGCCTTATACTGAGTGACGATCTCAAAAAGGCAGCACCGTAGGGACAGACACTAGGTCAGTGTTTCCGAGCTCGGGGCGCAGGAGGACCACTCGGAAAGAGTCACGGGAGGAATTCCTTGCAGAGATGGCTCGCTGGCATGCTGCTTCCACGACCGTAGACATTTGTCAAACTCAGAGAACCGCACACGACAAAGGGGCAGTTTTACCCCAAAGAAACTCGACCTTTTCAAGAGTGAGAGAAAACGGAGAAAGGTGTTCTGCGTGAGCGGGCAAGAAAACAACCCCTGGAAAAATATTTAGGAGAGTATTAAATAAAAGTCATGCTTCAACAGGAAGCCGGAATCCCGGCTCCATTTCTCTTTTGAGTATTATGGAGTGCTTAGTTGTTTTTCCCCAATATATTATTATGAAAAATCTTCAAACACAGTTTAAAGAATTGTATAGTCAGGGTGTGGTGGTGCGTACCTATAATCCAAGAACTTGGGAGGCAGAGACAGGAGGACTAGAGGCTTGAGGCCAGCCTCGGCAGCTTAGAGAGACTTTCAGCTACTTAACACGACCGTGTTTCAACAATAAAAAGTAAAAAGGGCTGGGGGTGTAGCTTGGAGGTAAGATGACCCTGGGTTCAATCAACAATACCCACAACACACACCCCCTAAAAATATAAAAGAAAGACTTGTACAATGAACAGCTCTATAGCCCCGCCTGGGTTTTGCAGTGAACATTTGGCCATATCTGATGGGCTGCGCATTTCTCCATCGACCCATCCAACAATCCGTCTTGTTTTTGATGCCCTTCGAAGGAAGTGGAGGACACCAGCCAGCAAGTCACCCCTGAGCACACCTGCACGCGACTCGTGAACAACACCACAACCCAGCCACGCTTCTTTTTATAAGGGAAAATGTAGCTACAGTGCAGTGCACGTCTCAGGTGAGACAACCTGGTACACGCTGACAGGTGCGCAGGCCTGCGAGCAGCCTCCTCGCCAGGCACAGAGCTGAGCCCCCTGCAGCCTCTGCCCTGCCCTCCCTGTCCACCCCCCAAAGCAACCCTGGATCTGCTTTCTATGACTACAGAGTTTTTTGTTTATATATATATATATATATATATATATATATATTTTTTTTTTTTTTTTTTTTGTCTGTTCTGGAATTTTGTGTTAATGGAAAAAGACACTAGGTACTTTGCCATCTCCAGCTTCTTCCATTTGGCAAAATGTTTGAAAGGGGATCCATCACCACTGCTTGGGTTTGTTACCTCCTTGTCTGCAATCCATGTGGCTGGGTGGAGTGGGGGTCACACGGGAGCTGTGAGAGCCGTGGCTTTTGTTTGGACGAGGGCTCATTCTGCTTGCTGAGTCTGAGCAAGAAAGGAAGAAGAGTAGCTGGGCGTGGTGGTGCACACCTCTAATCCCGGTACTTGGGAGACTGAGACAGGAGGCTCGCAGGTTTGAGGCCAGCCTCTGCAATTTAGCAAGATCCTGTTTCAAAGTAAAAAAGAAAAAGGGCTGAGAGTGTGGCTGGGAGGTAGAATGCCCCGAGTCCTGAGTCCAGTCCCCCCTACCACACACGGATAAAAGAGAAAGGAAGAATAGGAGTGAAATGACTCCAAAAGATAGAGCCATTGTCTCCCTGAACTGGCCCCAGCCAGATGATCCCCGTTATCTTTTTATTTATTTGGTACTGGGGATTGATCCCAGGGGGGTTCTACCTCCACTCTACATCCCCAGCCCTTTTTGTTTTGAAACAAGGTCTCACTAAGTTGCTGAGGCTGGCTACAAATCTGCAATCCTCTTATCTCAGCCTCCAAAGTAGTACTGGGATAATAGGTATATACCACCACACTGACCAGTGTGTGTGTGTGTGTGTGTGTGTGTGTGTGTGTGTGTGTGTGTGTGTAGTTAAGATTTTGTCTAAAAAACAAACAAACAAAAAAACCCAAAACAAAACAAAAAAACACCCTTGCTAGGCACCAGGAGCAGGCTAGAAGGACAGAAGCCAGGGGAGCTGCTGAGCTGAGCTCTTCCTCCAGGGAGAAGCTGTTTCACAGCCAAGAATTGTGAATTGTGAGAAAGCCAGAGGAGACCTTTGGCTGTCCTGCATGGGCGCAGGGATGTGTCAGACTGGAGGACTCCACAGTTCCCAAACTGAGGCCCCCACGTGTGGTGTCTTTGGACCAGGCTCAGCGCTTCCAGGCAGCCCCTGTCTGCAGGGAAGCCCTGCTCAAGCCCTGTGAAATAGGAACAGGGGAAGGGACAGAGCTGGAGGCTGGGTGGATGTGTTCATGGTAAGCTTGTTGAGATGTATTTTTGTGGTTCTGCACACTTGGGTTCGCCTGGTAATTTTTCTTTGTATTGAGTATTGAGCTCAGGGGTGTTCTATCTCTGAGCTACATCCCTGGCCCTTTTTATTTTTTATTTTGAAACAGGGTTTTGTTAAGCTGTTGAGGGCCTTGATAATTGCCCAGGCTGTCATAAAACCTGTGATCCTTCTGTCTCAGCTTCCCAAGTACTGGGATTATAGGCCTGCACTGGGATACTGAGTTCAGAGTGAGCTTTGGAAGGGAATTGTCAGTTGCACAGACTGCAAGAAAAGCCAGAGATGGCTTTCCTGTGGGGAAGGGGACAAGTGCGGTGACCTTGGAGACATAGGACTTCTCAGCCCCTGGGGTGTAGTGAGGACCAAGGCTCATCTATCTCCAAGGATTCCCACAGGGCACTCAGCCTATGACACTGAGGTTGGTATTACCCCACCCCATGTTCCTGCAAATGTCCTTTAAAGGTGTACGTTGGCCAGATGTAGTGGTATAGGTGTATTTCTATAATTCCAGTACTTGGAAGGCTAAGAGAGGAATATCACAAATTTGAGGCCAGCCTCAGCAACTTAGTGAGACCCTGTTTCAAAATAAAATATAAAAAGGGAGGGAGGGGGGGATGAGTGATGCTAAGCTAGTAGAATGCCCCTGGGTTCAATTCCCACTACTGCCAAAAAAAGAAAGAAAGAAGGAAAGAAAGAAAGAAAGAAAGAAAGAAAGAAAGAAAGAAAGATGATATTTCTCAACCAGAGTTGAGCACACTGCCCCCTCTGCTCATGTCTTTCTGCCCGAATCAGTCACAAAGACCATATCTGGCTGGGAGGTATAACCTCCAGGGGTGGCCTATGTTCAGCGACAACTTCGTAAGCACAGGAAAAGGAAGATTTTAGGGGGACATACCACAATAATCTTGTAGGAAGTGGCTGAGGAGGGTGGAAGGAGAGCCACACAGGTGGGATTTTCAGTTCCAAGGGCTTTTCTTATCTCCTGCCCCAGATGTTGGCTTCCCCATGGCAAGCACAGCTCTATTCTGCAGAGTCCAGCCGTCTTGTCTTCCCTGGACCCACACAGGTCCCATGTCTCTCTCCTAGTCTTAGACTTGTGGTTCAGCATCAGTTAGGCACTCTGTGTCCCTTTCTCCTTCCAGACTCCCATACAACTCTGCTCAACCCAGTGGTTCATCAGTCTTTGGAGTCTGTAACACTCTATTTTCTGCTCTCTTGGATAAAATGATTTGGATTTAGAATGTCTCCGTATCCCTCATGGAAACCAGGCTGCCATATTGGAGGTGGGACTTGGTTGCCAAGAAGGGGTCCCTGGGGGTGTGGCCTTGGTATTGTAGAAGGTCTCTCCCTTCTTCTGGCCTCTGAGATGTGAGAGCAGAGCCTTGCTCGCTCCCTTTCTTTGCTTCCCGCCTCCTTATTCTGAGCTCCACAGACCCAGCCTGACATGAACTGAACCTCTGAAATCTCCAGAGGTGTGAGCAAATCAGGCTAACTGGGTCATAGCAGAGACAATGCTGTCTGAGACACAGACATAGAGTTTATGGGGGTTTAAAATTCCCCTTGAGCCAGGCTTGGTGGTGCATGCTTGTAATCCCCACGCTTGGGAGGCTGAGACAGGATTCGCACAGGTTCAAAGCCAGCCTCAGCTACTTAGTGAGGCTCTCAGCAACTTAGTAAGACCCTGTTTCCAAATAAAATATAAAATAGGTCTGGGAGTATAGCCCGAAGGTAGAAACCCTCTGGATTCCACCCCTAGTACCACCAAAATAAATAAATAAACTAATTAATTAATAAAATTCCCTTTGATCCTCATGTGTGATTTCCAGCAAGAGACATTAAAAAAAAAAGTCCTTAAGCAGCTGCACTCAATCCAGAAGATGGTAGAAGAGTCACTTTATTCTGGTTAGTAGGAGCCAAGGACTCGGCCTCTTGGAATATGGTGGTAAAAGGGATTTCTCTGTAGTGTGAAGAGACTGCAGCCAGGTATCAGCTTAGGCCAGTGATAGAAAATGAGCGTGATCAAAGCATCAAGACCAGATCGGGAGGGCAGGGAATCACCTGGCCTGGGGATGAAGGCGATGCCTTGTTGTTACTCTCTCAGAGGGCCTTCAAGGTATTAACTCTGGCAAAATGGGAGGCCACTTTCAACCACTGAACTCGATCAGACGCTCTTCCACCTGGCAGATAGAGAATGATCCTGCCAACAATTAGGGATTCCAAGGAAGTGAATCTGAAGAGCCTCTAGCTGATACAAGGAAGCAGGTTGAGAATGAGCCCAGAGCAGAGCTGGCAGGGCTGCCACCGTAACCCTGTCTCCACCTGGGATTCCAGCCCAAGAGACACAGCCTGAAGTGGGCTGGGCACAGCATGGGAATCATTTGTGGCCAAAGGTTTTTCTGTAGCATCCATGTTTTTCCTCCTGAAAGCAGATCACTGACTCTGGGCCAGACTCTGAGCTGTTTGGTTTCCCCACAAGGTTAATGTTCCCCACAGTGGGTTAATGGCAGACATCTTGTGATGGGTGTGGATGAAGGACACAGCCTGAACCTCCAGGAATCCCAGCATTTGGGATGTCAGGTGTGAGCCAGGTACCAGGCCATGCTGAGGACTTAGTGTAGTTCTGCTTCAAAGACGGTAGCTGTGGCTCCCAGGGCTCAAGTGACCTAAACCCCATCGCCCTTCTTCCTTGTCAAGAGCTAGAACGTCTCCAGCCCCAGGTGATGACTAGGATTGTCAAAGGGAGTGTAAATCAGTACAACCACGCTGGAGATCGGTATGGAGGATTCTCAAAAGTCTAGGGATGGAATCACCCTATGACCCAGCCATACAGCTCCTCAGTATCTTTCCAAAAGAATTGAAGTCAGAATACTATGGTGACATGTGTACCCATGTTTATAGCAACGCAGTTCACCATAGCCAAACTACGGAACCGACCTAGATGTCTACCCACTGAGGAATGGGCACAGAGAATGTGATAATACGCATACAAGAGAATTTTACTCAGCCGTAAAAAGCAAAGTTACGTCATTTGTAGAAAAATGGGTGGAACTGGAGAATAGTATTCTTAGTGCGACCAGCCAGTCTCGGAGTCAAGGGCTGTATGTTTTGTCGCGTATGTGGAACCAGAGAGAAATTAGGAAATATAAAGGAACTTGAGATGAATGAGGAGAAAAGGAAAGAAACAGAAAGAGAAAGAGAAAAAGAGGGTTGAAGAAGGAAACAGTTCCAATAATGTTATGTCTGTCTGGGTTCAGTGGCGCACAGCTGTAATCTTGGAACTTGGGAGGCTGAGACAGGAAGACTGAAGGTTCGCGGCCAGTCTCAGAAACCTAACAAGGCCTCATTTCAAAATAAAAAAGGAGCTAGAGAAGTAACTCAGAGGTAGGACACCCCTGGGTTAAATCCTAAGCAACAAATATTGTTATCATTAGTAGTAATGCCGTATGACTAGCAATCATAGTACCATGTACAGGATGGGAGGAGTGGGACGTGGATGGGGTGGGAGGACAGCACACCAAGGGCCCTGTGCCATATGTTTGCATCATTTTGATCTCACTATGGTGTGCAATTACAATGTACCAATAAAAGGATAAAAAAAAAAGAGTGTGAGCTGGCCTTGGGAGGGCCGTTCTCACTGTGGTCTCCACGGCGATGCCACCACATGGTGCCTGGTGTCTGGAGGTCTGCTGAGGATGCCGGGCGCTCATCCAAGATGGGACCCATGCCGGCTGGCTCGTGGGGCAGCGCCATGGAGACGCCGGCTGGAGGCCCACGCGTGGCCTCTGCAAGAGGTCTCAAAGCAGTGGGAAAGGACCTTCCTTTCTTATCTTAGTGTACTCTACTTGGTGCACTGTAACCAGGCGTCCTACTGAGGGTTAGTGTGAGAGCAACCCGGGCTCACACAGCGCCAGTGCGCCTCTCTGCGGAGCCCGCCCGCGCCGCCTCCCGCCTCTCCTTCCTAAAACCGAGATTGGGGTCAATCGTTTCACAGATGTACATAGGAGCATTTAAACTTTTTTTTTATGCCAAGTCTCCCTTTCCCCCTCCCCAGCACCCTGGCCAACCCCCTTTCTGTTCGTCTACCAGTCTCTCTCCCCATTCATCTGAAATCTCGTTCGTTTCCCAATTTCTGTCTAGCTCCTACCCATGAGAGAAAGCACAGGACCCTTCACTTTCTAAGGCTGGATGGTTTCATTTAGCACAATGTTCTCCAGGTCCGTCCACTTTCCTGCAAATGACATCATTTTATTCTTTTTTATGGTGGAATAAAATGCCCAGGGTGTGCATATCCCACAGCGTCCTAACCCATGCATCTGTTGACAGACACCTAGCTTGGCCTCTGTGAATCATGCTGCTGTAAACACGGTCCGCGTGTATCACTGTATCCTGATGGGGAGGAACGATCTTGGCCTGGGCTTGGAAGTCACTCAGCCACTTTTGTGTCCTTCTGAGACACGTGGAGGAGATGCCAGACCAGGGCCCTCTAAGGACATATTTTTAAAACCCCACACTCCCTGGAAGGAGTCCCGCTGGAGAATCACCTGGAAGGTTGGTGCTCCAGCAGCCGCCAGGACGCAGCTGAGGATGTGGGTGCCAAGGAATTGTTGACTTTTTTTTTTTTTTTTTTTAGACATTCTGGGCTCTTTTCTGATTAGAAAATAATCCATGGCAATTGTAAAAACCACAGAAGCAGAGAGAAGCTGGCGACCAAGCCCCACATAATCTTGTCAGAGATGCATCCATTTAAACCTTTTGGCACTGATTTTCTCAATTCTCCGCCCTCCCCGCATAATTTAAGATCATAATTAAGTGGATGCCAGAAATAACATCGGATAAAGACCCCCAAGGCCTGGGCTCACCGCTCCAGAGGGGCTTGGGGAGCCTTTTGGAAGAAGCGATGCTTTTACTGAACCCAACAGCACAGAAAGACGGGGCGAGGGCGGGCCAGGCAGGGTGCCGCTGGCGCAGAGGATGAGGTGGGCACGGGCGTGCCGAGTGCCGGGGACTCTGAGCCTAGAGCGGGTAAAAAAGGATCACAGCCTGGGCCAGGGCAGGCTGAGGGGCTCGGGGGGGCACGGCACAGAGGTGCATTTCTCCCTGAAGGTTGAGGAGAGTTTGGACAGAAGCGAGAAGGGACCTGATTTTTAAGTTTTTCTAGGTGGCTGGGCTTGCCTGTAATCTCAGTCCTTGGGAGGCTGAGACAGGAGAATCATAGGTTTGAGGCCACCCTCAGCGATTTACTGAGACCCTCAGCAACATAGCAAGACCCTTTTTCAAAAGAAAAAAAAAACTAAAATGGGCTGAGGGTGTAGCAGAGTGGTAGAGAGCTTCAGGGTTCAATTCCTTGTACCATAAAAAATAGTTTATCTGGGTGTAGTTGTTTTCTAGGACAGCAGTGACAAAGTACAGTGTCCTTGGTGTCTGCACGGGCTCAGTTCCAGGACCCTCACAGGCGCCAAAATTCACGGATGCTCATAGCCCTTCTCTAAGACGGTGCAGTGGTTACATATGACCTATGTCCATCCTCTTGTGTAGCTTAACCCATCTCTAGATGACCTGTAATACCCAACACTATGTGAAAGCGGTGTAAATAGTTGTTGTATGCGTTGTTTAGGGAAGAGTGATAAGAAAACGACTGTGCATATTTTTTCATGCTGGCAATGGAACCAGGCTGCATGGACGCTAGGCAAGCACCCTACCATGGCGCCATATCCCCGGCTCCAGGTGCACTGTGCGCATGCGTGTGCACATGGTACTGGGACTTGGTACTGAACTCAGGGGTGCGTGTTACTGCACCTGGCTCTCGGATGCAATTTTTTTTTTTTTTTTGGTACTGGGAATTGAGCTCAGGGGCATTCTACTTCCAAGTTACACCCCCAGCTTATTTTGGTTTTTATTTTAAAACTAAAATCAAAGGGTCTTGCAGTTTTGCTGAAAGCCTTGCTAATAAGTTGCTGAGACTGGCCTCGAACCCGTGATCCTCCTTGCTCAGCCTCCTGATTGCTGGAATTATAAGTGTATACCACCACATCTGGCCGAGGTGGTTTCTTTCTGCTTTTCTCTGGATCTCAGTCTTCATTTCAGGCCCCAACCTGGAAGGCTGGTCTCCCTTTGGCCAGAAGAAATCTCTTTCCTTGCAGTGAAATTCTCACGGAAGCTCCTGCTGCTGTTTAGATTATCTATTTAGCCTGACCTAGAGTATCTATCTAGCCTGACCCTCCCATCTTTGTGCTTTTTGTTGATCTCTATGTCTCATCTGGCCCCAGGCACAGAGCTGGCCAGTGCTTCTTAAGCACAACAAGGCTGCCATGTGCCTATGGGTTCAACCCGCAGCACCCCCAAAATGAAAACCAAAACAACAATTAAAAAAAACCCCAAACTGGACATGTTAGATGCACTCCACTCAGGCCTGGGTTACAGCGCTGCGGGCTGAGAGTTCAGTGTTAATGAATCCACAACGAGTACTAAATAAGGTGTGTTTAAACAGAAACGCACATAAAACAAGGCTGCGTATCGATTGGTTGATGGAAACGCGATCGCCAGGGACTCGCGGGACTGGAGCGCAGGCTGGGTATTCAGTAGCCCGGTGTTCACAGTGACTTCCTACAACATAATTACAGGAAATAATGAGAATGGACTATAGATGCTCCCCGGGAGGGACAAGGTGGCGGATGTCGAGGTGATATGGGTCTGGGGATGCCAGGGAGGGCTCCGCCTTCATGGTTTATCCAAGGTGGGGCTGGAAAAATGGTGCCGTGATTCTAAAGGAGACGAAGGCGCATTCTCACTACCTGGGCTGTGGAGATGGAGGCCTTCGCCAGGTGTGGGTTTCATGACTCATCCCTCCCCGTTACCGGGGCAACAGAGACGGTGCTTGCCTTCCTTTCCACGCAGCCTGATCAGCAGCAGTCTTAAATTTCATTTTATGTTTTAGTTTTTGGTGGTACTGGGGATTGAACCCAGGGGTATTTTACCTCCAATCGACACCCCCAGCCCTTTTATGTTTGAGACACAGTATCGCTAAGTTGCTAAGAGCCTCGATAAGTGTTTGAGGCTATCCTTGAACCCGTGGTCTCCCTGCCTCAGCCTCCCAAGTACTGGGATTAGGGTGTGTGACATCACATCCGGATGTTTAGCAGTGTTCCTGATCTGCCCGTGTTCTTTGTTTTGAATTAATGACCATTAGCAGAGAATACAGCTCATAGTGGGGCTGGGGGCTGGAATGTCCAGGCCTTTCCATCCAAGAGCCTCTGCACCGTGTGGTGGGTTGTGGAAGAATCTGGAATCTACTCACATTTTAATCAACTGGATACTGAGCCCAGGGGCATTCTACCTCCGAGCTGCCCTATTTTAGTTTTTATTTTGAAACAGGGTCTCACTAAGCTGCTGAGAACCTCTCTAAATTATTGAGGCTGGCCTGGAACCCGCGATCCTCCGGTTTCAGCCTCCCAAGTACTGGGATTACAGGTGTGCACCACCGCGCCCAACTAGCTTTTTTTTTTTTTTTTTTTTGAACTTTGCTTTGACTTTTGATCATCTGGAGGCAGGATTTTCTTTCCATCAGACAAACCACATAAATTCCAGAAGGCAGAGGAGAGAAATTGAGCAGGTCTTCAGAGGGAGGTTTTAAAATAAGGCTCCGAGATCGCACTGGAAGGAGATGGTGGATGAAGCCCTTCATCTCTGCATTAACTCTGGATTCCAAAGTCTGAAAAGAAAGCGCCCCGAATCCCTGCACCCCGCGCTCAGGAGCCACGTGACCATCCTCCCGACCAGGCCTGGCCGGAGGGAGAGGGGAGTCGGAGTGAAAGGACCATGCAAGAAGCAGGTGCACATTTTTACGCTGTTGACATAAGTTGTGTGCTTCGGCTCAGCCTTCTTTTGGAGAGATAATTAACGCGTGGAGGGAGGGCGCGGCAAATCACAGCAACCTGGATCAGCAGAAATCACATCAGGCCAGGCTCCTGACCTCGGCTGGGGAGACAGAAGCCGATCAGAGAGGCTCCCGGCCTCTGCACACGAAATGCACCCGCCGGATCGCGCCTCTCTGCCGCCCTGAGCGATTGTTCGCCCGCGCGCAATAAAATAAGAGCGGCACATAAACAATACTCAGTGTCTTAAAAAATGAAACCATTAGCGTAACTGCATCTGCTGCTCATCCTTCCCCTCCTGAAACGGATGACAAAGCCCTGCGCCAGGGCCAATTAGGATCCTCTGCCTCTCGCACAAGGGTGCTACTTATTATGGGTGACAGCATAATGCTAAGAAGACACTTAGAAATAAAACTCCAGCTGTAATCATTTGGCTGAATAAGAGTCCCTGGCGTTGGCAGACTCGTATATTTGGTAAAAATTCTTCTTTTTACCAGGGTTATGTCTCCGTTTACTATTTATTACTGTGCGCAGGTGGCTGGAGGAGGTTTGAGACTCCCCGTCTGTAACTTGGTGCGCCAGTAATGTCCCAAGTCTTTAATAACTGTAAACCAAATTAACTTTGTCTCTGAGTTGCCGAACTACCTGGCTTGTGGGAGGGATACAGCTTTCCCTTCGTGTCTGCTGAGGCTGCTCCCTGGCTCCCAAAGGGGGCCCTCTTGCCATGTCATTCACGGTAGAAGAGCTGAGGGGGCTCTCAGGGGTAAATTACAAGGGCACTGACACATCCTCTAAGCCCCCCAACTCTCAGCCCCGATCGCTCCTCATAGGCCCGATGTCCTGGTGGGGTGCAGTGGCACACATCTGTAATCCCAGTACTTGGAAGGCTGAGGCAGGAGGATTGCAGGTTAGAGGCCAGCATGCAGAAATTTAGTGAGATAACTGCATTAAAATAAAAAATAACTGGGGTGTAACTTGGAGGTTGAACCGCCCTATATTAAAATGCCACAAAAGGAAAAATAAGAGAAAGAATACACACACAAAAGCCAGTTGGTGCACACCTGTAATCTCAGTACTTCCGAGGCAGCGGCAGGAGAATTGCAGGCTCAAGGCCAGCCTCAGCAATTTAAGACACTCAGCAATTTAGTGAGACTCTGTTTCAAAATAAAAAATAAAAGTCTGGTGGTGTAGCTCAGAGGTAGAAAGGCCCTAGGTTCAATCTTCAGTACCAAACAAACAAAAACAAACCAGTATCCTCACACCATGACTCGGAGGGCTAGGACTTCAGTCTATGAATTTGGAGGGAAACAAAAACTTTTGGATAATAGCAGTACCTAGAACATCATTCTCTGGCATTTGACGGGGGATCCCTGGACTCCCACTGTGCAGGGAGCCCTGCATTCCAGTGAGCTGAGGATGGTAGTACCTCTGATGGACTTCTCCTGTGTCTTGTGACCAGGTCCTGAGAGCTAGCAGGAACACCCTGCCAAATGGGCATCTGTCAATGTGTTGTAGTGGCTTTTCAGTGTGAGTGTGTGTGTGTGTGTGTGTGTGTGTGTGTGTGTGTGTGTTACTGGGGATGGAACCCAGGGCCATTCTACCTCCAAGCTACATCTCCAGCCCTATTTATTTTTTATTTTGAAACAAGGTCTTGCTAAGTTGCTGAGGCGTTTGCTACTCTGCTAAGGTTGGCCTTGGTTGGATCTGCCATCCTCCAGGCTCAGCCTCTCAGGAATTATAGGTGTTGCCACCACACCCAACTCTAGTGGCTTTTAGTTTATGTCTTTGGAACCGATATATTTTTTTTAATCAACTTTTTCATCTAGACTAGAGGTCAGTTTCAAGACTGGGGACAATGAGAATCCCTGCAGACCATCTTCTGTGGAAATCAGTGTGTCATGGAGTCTGCAGGTCATGAAACAGAAAGTGGGAAAATCCCCAAGCACCATTTGTTCAATTTAGTCCAGTAGCAGCTGGGAACTTTAAGGAATCTGAGTAATCCTTCCAAATAAAGCAAAATTAGATCAAGATATGCTTGGGGCATAACATTTAGACCATGGTAATGAAACTGCCCTTTGTAGGTGAAGGTGATATTAGGAAAATTCTGAAATAAAATTAAGAAAAGCAATTCCTTTTACAATATTATCAAAAAGAGTAAAATACTTAGTAACAAGCTTAACTGGAGGAATGTAAACTTTATACATTTAAAGCTATAAAACATTGTTGAAAGAAATTAAAAATAATGGTCGGGTGTGGTGGCGCACGCTTGTAATCGCCACGCTTGGGAGGCGGAGACAGGAGGGTCACACTGATTCGAAGCCAGCCCGATGGCTTAAGAGACCCTGTTTCAAAAAAAAAAAAAAAGTATACAATAGGTCTGGGAGTGTGGCCCGGAGGTAGAAGGGCTTCCAGGAACTCCAGTACCACCACACACACACACACAAAAAAAAAAAAGAATAAAAAAGAAATAAAAACAACGGAAGGAAACAGAAAACCATCCCATTTTCATGGATTGGGAGACTTGAGATTGTTATGTTGTCAATACCCCTCCAGTTTAACTATAGATTCAATGTAATCCTATCAGAATCCTAGCAACCTTGCTTTTTTTTTTCTTAAACACACACACACACACACACACACACACACACACACACACACATTGCCACTAAAATTCTTAAGGAAATGCAAGGGACTCAGAATAATCAAAATTCCTTTAAATATAAAATAGGTCTGGGAGTGTAGCCTGGAGATAGAAGGGCTTCCAGGAACCCCAGTACCACTAAAAAAGAAAAATTCCCTTAAAAAGAAAGAAAATTTAAATATCAATACGTATGATTTCAAAGCATTTTACAAAGCTAGAGTCATTAAGAAAGTGCACCAAACTAAAGATAGAAATATAGACCAGTGGAATAGAACTGAGAGTCCAGAAATAAAGACTTACATTTATGGTCAATCAATTTCTTTTGTTTATTTGAGTGTTGAGGATTGAACCCAGGGATGTTCTACCTCAGAGTTATACTACCAGCCCTTTTTATTTTTTATTTGAAAAAAACAGTCTCACTAAGTTACTGAGTATCTCGCTGAATTTCTGAGGTTGGCCTCAAACTTGCATTCCTCCTATCTCTGCCTCTGAAGCACTGGGCTTGCAGGTGTGTGCCACCATGCCCAGCGGTCAATTGATTTCTTGAAAGGGCACCAAGACAATTTAATGGGAAAGAATGGTCCTTTCAGTAAGTAGTGCAGAGTCAACTGAATAGCTACACATGAAAGAATGAAGTAGATCCCTCTTTACATCATACGCAAAAATTAATCCAAATGGGTCATAGATGTAAAGGCAAGAAAAAAGACTATAATAAAACTCCTAGAAGAAAACATAGGAGTAAAGCTTCATGATTTTAGGTTAGGAAATGTGGTCTCTGATAAGATATTGAAATCACAGGCAATGAAGAGAAAAATAGACAAATCTGATTTAATTGGAATTCAACATTTTTACCTTTTATTTTTATTTTTATTTTTTATTTTTGGTGGTACTGGGGATGGAACCCAGAGGCTTTCTACCTCCAGGCTATATTCCCAGACCCATTTTATATTTTATTTGGAAACAGGGTCTCACTAAGTTGCTGAAAAACCTCACTCAGTAGCTGAGGCTGGCTTCGAACCCGTGCGATCCTCCTGTCTCAGCCTCCCAAGCGCGGGGATTACAAGCGTGCGCCACCACACCCGGCTTCATTTTTACCCTTTAAATAAAACAATTAACTGGGAATTGATTCACTATATGATCTGGCTATTACCACTCCTGGGTATCTTTCCAAAGGGGCCAAGATCGGAGAACTACAGTAATGCATGCATACCTATGTTCATAGCAGCACAATTCACAGTCACTAAACTACTGTATAAACAGGAGCTAAACCACACAGAACCAACCTCGGTGTCCATCAACAGATGAAGGTATTACAAAATTATGGGATATACACACAGTGGAATTCTGCTCGGCAGTAAAGAAGAACAGAATTATGTTGTTTGCAAGAAAATGGAAGGACCTGGAGAACATTATGTTAAGTGAGATCAGCCAGTCACAGAAAGTGAAGGGGCATGTGTTTTCTCTAATACGCGCAGGCTAGGGAGTAACTGGGATACAAGAGGGACTCCAGAAAATGGAGGAGAAGCCTCAGGAGCCAGGGAGGTGGCCGGAGAGAAGGGGAGAGAGAAGAGTGAGGTTCATGAATAGAATTACTACCATAAGATATGTGTAAGTATGTGAGAACACCAAAGCCAGTCTCAGTACTCTGTATTGGGAAGGGGGGAGGTAGGGAGGCGAGGGGGGTCCGCCAGGTGCTGGGTGCCTGCATGTCACTGTCAACATGATTTACGTTATGATGTGGGAGTAGAATGCCCCAAGAAAAGCATAATAAAATGATAAGAAAGATAATCTGCAAACTGAGAGGAAATGTTTAAAAATTTACATCTGGTTGTATCCAAATACATAAAATATCTTCAGCTGGGCATGGTGGCACACACCTATAGTCTTAGTACTTGGAAGGCTGAGATAGGAAGGTCAAAGGTTGGAGGCCAAGCCTTAGCAACTTAGAACCTGTTTCAAAATTAAAAAGTAAAAAGGACTGAGGGTATATCTCGGAGGTAGAATGCTTTGGGGTTCAACCCCTAGTACCCTCCCCCCAATTCTTATAACTTAATAACTTAAAGTTAACTCAAGTTGAAAAAGTGGGCAAAAGATCTGAATAGATATTTCTCCAAAGAAAGTCTCTAAGTAGCCAAAAGCACATGAAAAGATAATTCAACATCATTATCACCGGGGAGATGTGAACCCAAACTCCAATGAGATACTGCTTCCCACTCCCCACACGATCACCATCAGAAAGGCTGGCAAAAAAAACAAAAAATCCAAACCAAAACCAAAAACCAGTGTTGGCAAAGATGTAGAGAAACCGGAGCCCTTATGCATTGCTGGTGGAAATATAAAATGGTTCAGCCACTTTGGAGAACACTTGGGTGGTTCCTCCAAACGCTAAATGTCACCTGGGTGTGGTAGCACGGGCCGTAATCCCAGTACTCGGGAGGCTGAGACAGGAGCGTTGCAGGTTGGAGACCGACCTCAGCAGTTTAGCAAGACTCTCAGCAACCTAGAAGACCCTGTTTCAAAATTTTAAAAAAGGGCTGGAATTGTAAATTGCAATCCCTAGTACCAAAAAAAGAAAAAGAAAAAGAAAAAAGAGACTAAACATACAATTTCCACGTAGACTGTCGGTTCAACTCTAAGATATATATCCACAAAAATGAAAACGTAAAAACCTGTACATGAATGCTCACAGAGGCTTTGCTGGTTATAGCGAGAAGATGAAAACACCCGGATGCACGCCGACTGATGAAATGTTAAACACGATGTGCTAAATTCATGCCATGGAATATTTTCTAGCAATAAATGGAACGAGGTGCTGAGGTGGGCTACAATACGGCTGAACCTCAAACATTAGGCGAAATGAAGGAAGCCAGTCACAAAACGCCATGCGTTATACGACTGTTTACATGCAAAGTCTGGAACATGAATCCATGGAGACAGAAAGTAGATAAGTGGTCGCCTAGGGCTGGGCATGGGAGAAAAGTGGGGGCTAAGACCTGCTGGCGACAGGGTCTCTTCTTTTTTTTTTTTTTTTTTTTTTTTTTCCGGTGGTACTGGGGTTCCTGGAAGCCCTTCTACCTCCGGGCTACACTCCCAGACCTATTTTTACATTTTTCATTTTGGAAACAGGGTCTCCTAAGCCAGCGCGCGCGGCTGGCTTCGAACCTGCGCGATCCTCCTGTCTCTGCCTCCCAAGTGCGGGGATTACAAGCGTGCGCACCACGCCCGGCTGGCAGGGTCTCTTCTGTGTGTGTGGTGCTGGGGATCGATCCCAGGGCTGTTCTTTCTCTGAGCTACACCCCAGACCTTTTAATCTTTTGTTCTGAAACAGGATCTCGCCAGGCTGCGGAGAGTCTTGGAGTTGCTGAGGCCGCCCTCACACCCGCGAGCCCTCCTTGATCGGCTCATATTTTGACATGTGGAATATTAGATTCGGCCGCGTGTTTCCACCACAGCGGAGGCCTGCATTAATTTGAGTGAGAGCCAGGAGGTCTATGACATGTATTCTGAAACCCACAAACAACCCAAACCCTTCCTTGGTTAGAGGCGCCATTGTGGAGGGACCCCAGAAACAGAAGGGTGGAAGTCGTGTCTCGGTACACGACTCCAGGGGGCGCTGTTTCCTTGAAATCCATGTAGAGGGCGCTCTCTAGTGCAGAGTGGGAACACAGCTCAGCTCAGCCTCCTTTATTTATTTATTTATTTATTTATTTATTTATTTATTTATTTATTATTATTTTGAGGTTTTGGGGATTGAACCCAGGTCGTACTACCTCCGAGTCACACCCCAGCCCAATTTTATTGTATTTTATTTTTATTTTGAAACATGGTCTCACAAAGTTATTATTGTGAGGCTGGCTTCAAACCTGTGATTCTCCTGTCTCCCAAATCCTGGGATATAAGCGTGTGCCACTGCACCCTGCTTCTCTGCTTCCTTACATTCCATTCACGAGTTGGCTTAGTAAATAATTGCAACTGAGGACATTTACTTATCCAGGTGGTCCTGTGGTCCTTCCAAATCAGGAGAGGGAGACCGGATACTCTAAGCTCAGGAAACTTCTCCAAAGTTATGCGATGCCCGCATCCCAGGGTCTGTCACTCTGAGGCTTCGTCCTCGTGACGAAGATCTGAGAGCCGCCAACGTGCCGAGTATCTTTCTTATTGCCAGAGCCACATCTGGTCTCTGCCCGGTGCCGTGCACCACAGGCTTCAAGCTGGACAAGTTCCATGAATATGAGAAGCAGCTTTAAGATGGGGGAGGGCGCTGCAGATGACACCCACCCACAGAGCCTGCCACTCAGCCGGCTGCGGGGGCCACACGGGGCTGCTCGTGTCCCCTCCATCCCAGCGCCAAGATTTTTACTTGTGTCTAATCTGGTTTCAGGTCCTGATCTCCAGGGCCATGAAGAAACATCTGGAGTGCTGGGGGTGGGGGAACGCCACCTCTCCAAGGGACCCAGCCAGGAGGGAGCCCTTTGGGAGCGACACAGGGAGACTTTGTGGGGGTGCAATGCTGCTGAAATTGGGTTCTATTGGCCAGCCTTTCTTTTCCTTTTTTCCTTTTCTTTTCTTTTATGCAGTACTTGGGTGGAACCCAGGGGCCCTCTATCACTGAGCTATAACCTCAGTCCCTTTTATTTTATTAAAAAAATTTTTTTGTGTGTGGTACTGGGGTTCCTGGAAACCCTTCTACCTCCGGGCTACACTCCCAGACCTATTTTTATAATTTTTATTTGGAAACAGGGTCTCTTAAGCCAGCGAGGCTGGCTTCGAACCTGCGAGATCTTCCTGTCTCCTCCCAAGCGGGGGTGGGGAGGGATTACAAGCGTGCGCCATCATACCCGGCTTATTTAAAAATTCTAAATTGCAGAGGCTGGCGTCAAACTTACAAGCCTCCTGTTTCAGCTTCCCAAATATTGGGATTACAGTCATGTACCCACCATGCCCGTCCAGCTGGTGCAGTTTCTTTGCACATCTCCTGTCTAGTTTAACTTGTATGTGACCCCTCACGGGGTTCATAAATATGCTTTGGTTGCCAAAAACTTAGAATTTGAAACCAAAGTTTTAGGACCATAACATCTTTCTATTCTCTCTCTCTCTCTCTCTCTCTCTCTCTCTCTCTCTCCCCTCCCTCCCTCCCTCTCTCTCCTCTCTCTCCTCTCTCTCTTTCTGTGTGAATTCTAGAGTCTGTGCTGGGTTAACCCTCCCAGAACGACTCTGGGTTCTCGATGGAGCTGGTTAATATGAGTTGCATTATTTTGCTTGGCTCCAGAGCGATCCGAAATCTTCTTTATTATCGGGGCCTCAGCTGTTCTCCAGACACATTTTAGCCATCTTGTGAGTCGATTACGAGGCAGCCTGGCTCTCCTAACTGAGAGGGTGTTCAGGTTTGCTTCAAGGTTTCCGTTTTTATATCCCCATTCTCCAGACACTTGGGCCATGTTGTGCGTTATTAAGGACTTCCGCGGCCCGTGTTCATTTGCCGTGATTATGCTGGTGGCCAAAAAGTACAAAATAATCCGTGACGCGGCCTTGCCAAACGCAAATGTGGAAGATGAGGGGTTTGCTTGGAAGGCAAGCGGCCTTGTAGGGCCAACACCAGCCCGTGGTTCCAGGGGCACAGGCGTCTCCAATTGTTCTTGTACTTTTTGACAAAACAATGGTAATTTTCTGCCTGTTACCGGCTCATAGCGATGGCCTGTTCTAATGAGAGGGAGGGTAGATTATTGACTAGGAATAAAAACTAAAGAAAACCCATTAAAATGCTTTTGTCACGGGTCACGGTTTGGGCTTTTATTTTCACAAACAATGAACTGAGAATTAACTAAACTCCTTCAGTATAAATCTAAAAGGGACAGATAAATACAGTTTGTTTCCGTGGTCAGTTTCCCAACATCTATTGGTCCCACTGTGTGTTGAGTTTGGACTTTGCTTTTGTTGGTGTTTGCCTATTTGCTAAATATGATGGGCGGGTTTCCTTCTTGATCTTACTCTACATCTCTATGGCATTTAAAGATTTAATTATGTTAAGTTCTGATTATAAGGACAATTCATGTTGATGGTGGAAAAGTTAAAAGATGCAGCTAATCAGCCGGGCGTGGTGGCACATCTGGAGTGCCAGTGTTTGGGCGGTTGAGACGGGAGGATCGCAGGTTCGAGGCCTGCCTCAGGAGGATACCAGGTTCGAGGCCTGCCTCAGCAACTTAGTGAGACCCTTAGAAACTGTTTCAAAAATAAAGATACGTAGGGGTGTAGCTGGAGGTACCATGCCCCTGGGTTGAATCCCTAGTACCAAGAGAACAAGAAAAGAAAAGAAAATGCGCACAATTGTAGGTAAAATAAACATTATCCCTTCATTCTCCTCTTTAGACATTCTGTAATACTGAGTGCTTATCAAGCGCTTTCTGTCCATATCGTATTGTTTCCTGTGAAGATGACTACGTATTTATTTCTTTCAGAATTAGGAGCTGCTGTACTTTCAATTTTGGATCCTGCTAATGTTCCATTTCTTACATGTCCCCATACAAGTTAGTAGCTTCTGAACTGATGTGTATAATTTATCACACAAATTTGTCATGGTCTGCTTAACTGTTTGCTTATTTTTTTTACATATGTAGTAGGTTCCCCGTTTCTGGCTGTTAGGAATGACTCTCTGTATATAAATCTCTGTGTGTTCACTTTATTGCTATCGGAAGATAAATTGCAAAATGAGGCTGCTTAGTCAGAGGCACAGACCTTCTGGAAGCTTGGGAGGTTCCGTTCCCAGTGTGCTCCAGGACTACTTGGGGGTTTTCTGTTCTTAGCCACGTCCTACTACTTTTTATTGTTTGGTACCGAGGATTGTCCAGGGACATCCTACTTCTGAGCTGCATCCCCAGCCCTTTCCATTTTTTATTTTGAAGCAGGGTCTAAGTTTCTGAGGGTCTTGCTAAATAGCCAGGGCTGTCTTTGAACTTATGATCCTCCTGTCTCAGCCTCCCAGGTACTGGGATTACAGTTGTGCACCACCACGCCCAGTATAGACTACTTTTTTAAAAGCCTCAATAATTTGATATTTTAACACTTCATTTTTCACTAACATATTTTTATCATGAATAAGTATACCATTGTATACATTAGTGTGTTGGGCTTTCCGTTGCTGTAACAAAATACTTGAGACAGAAGCTTCAAAGGAGAAAAGGTTTATTTTGGTGCACTTTTCAGAGGGTTCGGTCCAAGGTTGCTGGGCTCCATTGCTCTGTGCCTGTGTCAGCGCAAAACATCACGAAACTCCAGGGCAGCCAGGAAGCTGAGAGAGGAAGAGGCGGGCAGCCAGAGTCCCGACATTCCTTTCAGGGGTCCATCCTCAGTGACGTGCCGTCCTTCCACCAGGTCCAACCTGCCGAAGGTTCCGCCACCTCCCAGTAGCGCCACAGGCTGGTAACCGAACCACTATCCCACGGGCCTCTGGGGGACATTTAGGATGCAAACCGTCACAGCCGGCCAGCTGTTTTGCTAGCTTTAGAACTTGCTTTCAAAGCGACCTTCTTCCAAATGTACTGCACATGTTTCTTCTAAGTTTGTCTTTCCCCTTCTGATTCGCTCATTTGTTTTTTCTGCCTTCCATGTCTGTACAATGTCACTCGTCTCTGCTGTCATTTCTTTCATGTTCGCAGGCTCGGGAAGTCCTTTCAACCCCCTGCCTCCCCGCGCTTCTTTCTAGTCGCCTGGCTTGTTTTGTATACTAGACTTTTTTTTTCTTTTTGGTGGCACAGGGGGTGGAACCCAGAGGCTTTCTACCTCCGGGCTATACTCCCGGATCTATTTTATTATTTTATTTTTATTTTTTAAATTTTATTTTTATTTTTATTTTTTTATTGGTGCACTGTATTCATACATCATAGTGGGATACAAACTTTTGTAGACATACATGCACACATCACCCAGTCAGCCCCCACCCGATCCCCACCCCATTCTCTCCCCATCCCTCCTTCCCATGCTTGGCTTAGTGGTTGACATCTAGTATTATAGCAATTTATCCAAAATTAAAAATGATAATCTCACAGAACAGTTTCATTTGTCTGATACCAAGCTTTTGATGACTTAAAGATAACATTTCAATATTTCTTTTTGCTTTCTTTCTTACCAGAGAATATTTTTTTCTATTTTTTTAGGTGAAACTATCATATATTTATATATTTATTTTTCAGAAAAAAAATCTATCCTAATATGGAATATGGATTCTAGATACCCAAAACGATCTTGAAAAAGAACAAAGCTAGAAGATATATATTTTCTGATTTCAAACCATATAAAGCTACAATAATTGAAACAGTGTAGTACTGTTCTAAAGGCAGATATATAAACCATTGGAGTTAAATACAAGCCTAGAGCTAAATTCTTCCCTATATTGTCAAGTTATTTTTGACAAGGTTTCCACGAACATTTGGTGGTGGAAATAATAATCTTTTAACTAAATATTTTTGAAAAATAATAATTACATGGAAAAGAATAAAATTGGACCCTTACCTAATCCCATATACAAGTATTAACTCAAAATAGATAAAAGACCTAAATATAAATCTTAAGACTATAAACTTTTAGAAGAAAATCTGGGTCATAAAACCTCACAACATTGAAATTGGCAGTGATTTCTTGGATATGATTTCAATGACACAGGCAACAGAAGAGTATACAAACTCCCTAAAAAATAAAAAAAATTGTATATCCAAAGACAATGTAAACAGAGTTAAAAGTTACTAATAGAATTGGATAAAATATTTCCAAATGCTATATCTGAAGGTATATTAATATTCCAACTAGACATCCTAAAAATTAACAACAATAAAGGCAAACAATACAATTTAGAGATAGGTAAAAGACTAACATAAATAATGAATCTCCACAGATAACCAATCTTAGTTGTCTGTTGGATGGAAAATCTTGTTTCTCTGGTTCTGGTGTGTGTTACCTATTTCTTTTTTGTAGTTAATCTCTTTGAGTATTTTCTCTAGCGCTGGTTTTGAAGACATAAATTCCTTCAGTTTCTGTTTGTCATGGAAGCTTCTTATTTCCCTAGCTAATTTGATAGAAAGTTTTGCTGGGTAGGAAATTTTTGGCTGGAAGTTGTTTTCTTTCAGAGTTTGGAATATGTTACTCCAAGCCCTTCTGGCTCTCATGACTTGGTTTGGGAAGTCTGGAGTGATTCTAATTGGTTTGCCTCTGAATGTCACTTGGCCCTTTGTTTTTGTTGCCTTTAAGATTCTCTGCTTGGCTTCCACATTGGTCATTTTGACAATTATGTGGCGTGGGGATCCTCTTCTCCGATCCTGTCTAAAGGGAGTTCTATATAAGTTTCCTGGATCTGTGTATCAACCTCTTGCTCTATGTTTGGAAAATTTTCTGCTATTACTTCCTTGAAGAGATTGTTGATCCCTTTGGTTTCACTTTCTTTTCCCTCCTCTATTCCAATTATTCTTAGGTTAGCTCTCTTAAAATGGGCCCATATTTCTTCAATGTCAGATTCCTGCTGTCGGATATTTTTTTCTAGATTAGGAACTATGCGTTCATTTTTGGAATGATCATCTTCTAAGAGCGAGATTCTGTTCTTCATGTGGTCTAATCGGTTGTTTGTGCTTTGAATTGAGGCCTTTACTTCATTAATTGCATCCTTTATCTCTTTTTGGCTCTCTCTGAATTCTTTTCGAAGCACCTCTATTATTTCTACAGTTATTTTCCTGATTTGATCTTCTAGAAATCTCTGATTTTCTGTTTTATCGGGTTCTGATGTTGTGGGGTTGTGGGCATTCATTGCTCCAGTGTTATTCCTCTTTCCCATGATTTCGGAAGTTTGTGCCTTCTCTGGGTTCTTCCCTTGGGTCACTATGACTTCACTTAAGGTGCTCTGGATCTCGAGTCTGTAGTATCTCTGACCCCACTACTCCTTTACTGGGTTGTATCACTGAGTCTCCGGACCAGGGAGTTGAATGAGGCTGCTTTAAACTATGGGTGGTGCCAGGTTGCACGTTCTCCTATAGTGTGATATCTCTGCCACTGCCACTCCCCCACTGGGTCAAGTCCCAGGGAGTACAGTACTGGGATTTCTCCTCTGTGGCCCGCAATTTAACTCACTGTTCTTGAGTACACAGATGTAGCTGTACTGGACTCGTTGAATTCGCTGCTGCTGCCGCCGGTGGCGATATGGCGCTGCTGCTATGCCCTCGACCGTGAGGCTGGCTTATTTCTTCTTGGTTTTGAGTTCCACTCTGAGTCCCTGCAGCGTGTGCTGAGCTCAGCCACTGGGAGCTTTACATGCTCCCTGCGCTGAAAAATCCCGCCTGGCTGTTCCGCAGCGTCTCACCTCGGCTTGCTGTAGCCGTCCGGTGAACTCGCCGCTGCCGCTGGCAGTATGGCGCTGCTGCCGTGTCCTTGGGCGTGAGGCCGGTGTATCTCCTCTGTGGCTCTGAGCTCTGATCTCAGTCTGCTTTCTCTCTGGAGCCTGGTGATTTTTTGTTTTTCTGGTGATGGTGTTTTCTGGCTATGAAAGGTGCTGATTTTGTGGTAATGGAGATTGGTTGTTAGTGGGGCTCTTAAGCCCCGCTTTTCTTGGTCGCCATCTTCCCGGAAGTCCTCTATTTTATATTTTATTAGAAACAGGGTCTCACTAAGTTGCTGAGAGCCTCACTAAGTAGCTTAGGCTGGCGTCGAACCTGTGTGATCCTCCTGTCTCAGCCTCCCAAGTGCGGGGATTACAAGCGTGCGCCACCACGCCTGGCTATACTAGACTTTTTAAACCATCAAATACTTATTTGGTTGTAGGGTGGATACAAGAAAAGAAACTGTCTTTATATTTATCCATTTAAGTAATGAGTGTTCTGTTTTCTCGGTGAGCAGCAGATGCTGTACAAACTCTTACAGAAGCAAAAATGACCAGGCCAGGCATGGTGGTGCACATTTGTAATCCCAGTACATGGGAGGCTGAGGCAAGAGGATCACATGTTTGAGGCCAGCCTCAGCAACTTATCAAGGCCCTCTTTCAAAATGAAAAATAAAAGCCAGGCGTGGGGGCGCACACTTGTAATCCCAGTACTTGGGAGGCTGAGACAGGAGGATGGCATAGGTTCGAAGCCAGCCTCAGCTACTTACTGAGGCTCTCAGCAACTCAGTGAGACCCTGTTTCCAAGTAAAGAATAAAAATTAGGGCTGGGGGTGTAGCTCGGAATTAGAATGCCCCTGGGCTCCATCCCCAGTATGGAAAAAAAAATGCCTTGGTCGGGGGTGTAGCTCGGAGGTAGAATGCCACTAGATTCAATCCCCAGTACCGAAAAAAATAAATAAATAAAAAAGGAAGGAGGAGGAGGGCCTCCAGTTCCAGATGTAGCTGTTTTTGCCTGTGATCGTCACCCAGCTACGGAGCCCAGTGCTAAGAGAAACCGACCAGCAGCTGGGCCCTCAGACCTGCGCTCCCTGCCATCAGTGCGGGAGGGATGGGGTCCAGGCTGGTGTTCTTGTGTTTACTCTCGCTCTCTGCTTCCCCTGGGCTTCTCCTGTAGGATGATGCACCTGTTTTCCTAGTCTGTGGGGGCCTATGGGAAGGCGGGTGGGACTTTGGGGAGACTCTAGGGGCTGTGTGCTCTCACCGCTGCAAAGTGTCTACACGGGCTCTAGATGAGCCTTGAAGTCCTTGCCGCCCCTCACCTTAGTGTGCCAGCCTCTCATGGATAAGTAGAGAGGGCCTCTGACCATCCCTCGGGATGGTTTTAAGTCTCTATTCCCTCCTCGCTGCCCTCTCCATCAAAAAGCCAGGCACACACCTGTAATCCCAGGACTCGGGAGGCTGAGACAGGATTGAAGGCTTGAAATCAGTGTCAGCAGCTAAGTGAGACTCAACCTACCAAGACCCTGTTCCAAAACAAAAGCTAAAAAGGGCCTGGGGTGGAGCTTGGAGGTACAATGTCCCCGGTTTCAATCTCTACAAACAAACAAACAAACAAACAAACAAACAAACAAACAAACAAACAGTTTCTAAGTTCTTCCCAGAGTCCTGGGGACTCGAGGCATGGAGTTCCCGCTCTCCCGTATCCTGCTGTTCCCAGATCCCATTTCAAAGCAGGCTGACTTTGCTGTGTAGAGTATGAAACACTGTAGGCCTCCAGGTTTCTTTCTGGGATGTCTGTGTGGATTCCTCACTGTGTAGTAAGATATTTATCCCGGCCCAAAGAGAGTCCTGGCCGTTGTCCTCAAGCCCTTGGAACGTCCTTCCTGGTAGAGGTGTTTTGTTTTCCTGGGGTCATTGGATCATGCCAAACAGTAGAACAACCTGATTTAGGGTGGAGGTTTTGGGCCACATGATTTAGCTCCATTTCTGGAGGGACCGGGGGCGGAGCCACCTGCTCAGGGAGTCAGCCATGTCTATGCGATTGTTATGTTTTGAATATAGACTGTCCCCTGGAAAAGCACAGCATGCTGGCAATGCCAAAATGCTCAGAGGCCAAGTAATTGCATCAGGGCTCTAATCTATCTGTGGACAGGTCCACTGGAGAATCAATAGTTTGGGTGGATTTACTGGGTGGTAGCTTAGGCAGGTGGGGTGTGGCTGGCAGAGGGAGGTCTCTGGGGGCTTGGCCTTGGGGATGATGTCTGTCCCTGGTTGCTTCCTGTATCTCCCTCTGCCTGGACACATCACTGACTTGGGCTCAGCTTTTCCTCTGTCATCCTGTGTCGCCAAGATGTCTGCCTTGGAGTTGGCCAACTCTGGACCGTACCTCTGAAAGCCTGAGTCAAGCACACCTTTTCACTTCTGTATTGTTCATGTCAGGTGTTTTGGTCACAGTGATGAAAAACGAGACTAAGGCAGTGATGTAGCCACAAAGAAAGCTTGTCTGGGAGAAGCTTCCCTGGATGGCAACACTCTGTGTGTGATCACACGCCATCGTCAGGAAAGCAACCCTGTCCACGGCTCCACAGGAAGAGGACAGTCAGAAGCTCCAGGGTAGAGTTTCTCTTCTCTTGGCGGATTTTGACTTGCATCGTTCCTGTAGGTGAGCCCTTTTACAGAATCACTGAACCAAAGGGCGGTCATTCTTGGGGGGTACTGGAGATTGAACCCAGGGGTATTTATTCTACCTCCAAGCTATACCACCAGCCCTTTTTATTCTTTATTTTGAAACAAGGTCTCACTAAGTTGCTGAGGTTGGCTTCAAACCTGTGATCCTCCTGTCTTAGACTCCCAAGTCTGGAAATATATGTGTGTACCATTGCACCCAGCTAATCTTATAATATG
The DNA here is from genome assembly GCF_963383645.1 of Muscardinus avellanarius. Taxonomy (NCBI): domain Eukaryota; kingdom Metazoa; phylum Chordata; class Mammalia; order Rodentia; family Gliridae; genus Muscardinus; species Muscardinus avellanarius. The sequence continues at coordinate 73,676,458 of NC_137796.1, read as the reverse complement.
GGGGGTTATCCTGGGGTTTGAACCCAGGGGCATTCTACCTCTGAGCTATACCCCTAGCCCTTTTTATTTTGAAACAGGGTCTTGCTAAGTTGTTTTTGATCTGGCCTCAAACCTGTGATTCTCTTGGCTCAGCCTTCCAAGTACTATTTGAAAATAACTTGAAAGAGTCGGGCATATCCCTGGGGTGAGAGTCCAGTTGTAGAGCCCTAATTGCCATTAAGATGGTTTTGTTTATTTATAGTTTGTTAGAAAACTATGCAGGAGAAACTGGCTAGGCGTATCCTGGGGCCATCACAGAGTTTCTGACTCAAGATGGCTGTGGTCATGTCAAGCTGAAGCCCCAGCCTCATGACCTTGACTAATCCTAATTCTCTCTCCAAAGTCCCGCCATTTTCACAGGAACGTGAGGACTGAGTTCCCAACATGAGACGCACATAATACAAGCCAAAGCAGGAGGGATATTAGGAGTGTGGGGATTCTGAAACTCCCCTTCCCAAGCAGAGAGAGAGCAGAAGCGACGGTGGCCGTGAAGGCTGGCTGCCACGCACTGAGCGCTTCCTGGGTCCCCGGGCTCGGAGCTTCCACGCGTCACCTCATTCGGTACCCACGCGGGTCTCCCAGGGCGTCTGCACCATTCTCTTCAATTTATGGATTGGGAACAGAGGTGAGGAGCCTGCCCAAGGTCAAACAGCAAGCAGGAGTCGAGGCCAGGGACCAGCCCGAGTCTGCACGCAGACCTCCCCCACGCACATGGCCCCCCGGCACCACGTCCACGTGTGACCAGAATGGAAGACAGCTGGGCCGAAGCCGGGAGTTAGAGGGGCAAGAACGGGGATGGGAGGGGAAAGGTTCTGGAAGAACAGTAACCAGGACCCAAATGGAAGCCAGGCGTGGTGGGAAAGGCCAGTAATCCCAGTGCCTGGGAGGCTGCGACGGGAGGACGGCAGGTTTGAGATCAGCCTCAGCAACCGAGGGAGACTCTTTAGCAACTTAGAGAGACTCTGTTTCAAAACAAAAGGGCTTAGGGGCATAGCTTAGAGGTAGAATACCCCTGGGTTCAATCCCCAGTACAAATGAATGAATGAATGAATGAATGAATGAGAAAGAGAAAAGAAAAGGAAACCCAAAGAACTCCACCACCAACGAGAAGCAAAGCCCAGGAGACAGCGCGTCTGGAGGCGATGCCCCAGTCGGGGCAGGGACAGCAAGCCCAGGTTCCGGGCGGGGTCGGCTGCACTGGGCCTTGTGGCTTTGCCTGGAGGCTGAGCCTGGGCGGCCGTGACACTCTTCCCTCCGTGAACACAGAATTAGCCCCTCTTGTGACTGACCTGTGGCAAGCGATTGACTTAACCAGGTTCCAGGTGATCCCCTTGCTCCTGGTCAGGAGGATTTATGCAGAGAAAGACACAGACCTGCCGCCCTCCCCAGGTGGCTCTTGGTGGCTTTTGCTGCCGCTCTGCCCACTCGGGGCTGCAGGACGGTCCCGGGCCAGATGCTCACGGGGCTTAAAACACTGTCCTCTGCGCCCGCCTCATTCGTTACGCCGTGACCCCTCAGTGAAACCAGGATATGGCTTGCTCGTAACCACAGCTGGAAAATTAAATTTTATTTTTGACACATCTTTACCCTTCTTGCTGCTGGTGTGTCTGGCCCCCAGCCAGTCTCCCTGTGGCTTTGGTTTTAATATCTGGTCATAAACCCCTCAATGTTACAGCCGCTATGAGCTGGTCTTGGTGTCACGTTCTTCAATACAGTTAATTAAATTCCGAGCACAGTGTGCGAATGGAGGTTATAAAACTTGGCTGGAGAGCAGGTTGGGTGCTCTTGTCCGGCATTCTGGGCCAACCTTCGGATTGTCTTTTTTTGGGGGGGAGGTATTGTGGACTGAACCCAGAGGCATTCTACCTCTGAGATATACCTTCCGCTCTTCTTAATTTTTATTTTGATATAGGGTCTCACCAGGTTCTGGAAGAACAGTAACCAGGACCCAAATGGAAGCCAGGCGTGGTGGGGAAGGCCTGTAATCCCAGTGCCTGGGAGGCTGAGACAGGAGGACAGCAGGTTTGAGATCAGCCTCAGTAACTTAGCGAGGTCCTATTAAAAAAAAAAAAATAGGGCTGGTGGTGTAGCTTGGAAATAAAATGCCTCTGGGTTCAGCCTCCAGTGCCAAAAATAAATAAGTAAAAAATAAAAAAAAGATGGCAGTGCTGTTGACGAAATGTTTTTCTAAGAACCTCATCATTCAGCAAAGAACCTGTCATAACCAGCCCCGCACGCCCCATCTGGGGATATGCCGAACGAGACACAGCGGTACAGAAAAAGGTCTTAAAAACTTCCCTTTCTTCTATTTTTATTTTATCCTGTAAAAATAGTTATTTTGGAGTATGTTTTATTATGCACATAATATATTCACACAGTAGTACATGGTATACTTCATAAATAAATAAGCACACATATATTTGGTATGCACACTTGAAGAATTGGTACTCACGTGGCTACGCGACCCAGTGAGCTTAGAGACCCCAGAATATCCTGGGCTCGTGAATTAAGGATTTGTCTATTCTAAGTGACTATTTTTAGACTATATTGCAACATGTGCAGTTGTTCTAGGGATGCGGACTCTCTTCTTTAGCCCAAGTTTATGGATATCTTTCCCACACATTTTTTTTTTTGCGGGTCTGGGGATGGAACCCAGGGGCATTCTACCTCCGAGCTACACCCTCTGCCCTATTTTTTATTCTTTATTTTGAAACCCGGTCTCACTGAGTTGCCGAGGGCCTCACTAAGTAGCTGAGGCTGTGCGCGAACCGCGATCCTCCGGTCTCAGCCTCCCGAATGCTGGGATTACAAGCGTGCGCCAACACGCCCGGCTATCTTTCCCACACTTGATCTCGCGTGGCTCTCAGCACAGCTGGATTTTCCTGCAGGGTGGAGGGTCATGATGAGGACGCGGTGACCAGGGGATACAGTGTGTTTCCAGGACGGCCACAGCCTGGCATGGGTGCGCTGGCTCGCTCTTTGAGGAGGAGCAGCGCCTGAGAATGATCAGAAGTCTTAGGAATCTGCGTGCAAGCAACTGCTCAGCACGGTGGAGAAGCGTTTCATCAGCGCTGTGGGTGGAATCAATGTCCACACCTGGCGTGCACAGGAGCTTGCCGGGGGAGAGGACAGAAATGGGTGCCTGGGATTCCTGGGTGAGAAGATAAGTTTAACCAGGTGCCTGTAATCCCAGCACTCGAGAGGCTGAGACTGGACGATCACAGGTTTGCACAGGAGCTTGCCGGGGGAGAGGACAGAAATGGGTGCCTGGGATTCCTGGGTGAGAAGATAAGTTTAACCAGGTGCCTGTAATCCCAGCACTCGAGAGGCTGAGACTGGACGATCACAGGTTTGAGGCCAGCCTCTGCAACTTATGAGACCCACAGGAATTTAGCAGGGCCATGTTTCAAAATAAGTAAAAATAAAAATTTTCCAAAAGGGCTGGGGTGTAGCTCAGATGCAGGATGTCCTTGGGTTCCATCCCTAGTACCCACCCCCCCCAAACAGAGAGACAAGAAGGGGCCAGGGTCCCAAGACCTCCTTCAAGAGCATGCCCCAGGGGCCCACTGCCTCCCACTGGGTGCCACCTGCTGGAGGTTTCAGCGCTTCCCAGGAGGGCCACAGGCTGCGGACCAAGCCTTCAGCACAGGGGCTGGGTCCTCCTTTGGGAGACACTAAAGATCCTGATGTAAGATAACAGAAAGTAGGTAGAGAGGAGACAGACAGGAAGGAAAAGTAAAATATAACTTTAATATACAAACCTGGGGATGAAGCGCTTCAGCCTCTAGTCCATGAACCAGTTCTCTTTCCCAGACCTGACCCCCCCAAATTCCTGGGAAACCTGTAGATCCTAGAGTTAACCAACCAAACAAACAAAAAACAAACAAAACCCCCCCAAACCCTATAATTGTCTTGTGCATTGATAACACGACAGATAGGATATTTTGAGAAATCTGTAATTTAGGACCCTCCAGCATATCTGTCAGTCAGCTAATGAGGACTCCAATCAGCCTGAGGACCCTAAGGTTGACCAGACCACCAGGAAGCGCCCGAGATCATCCACCCCAAAGCTGACCAGGCTGCCCGGCCACTAGAGGCTGCTTCGGGGCAACCCGACTGAGCTCATCCTCACACACCGCCTCCAGCCACCCTGTGAAAGTCCCTATAAGAAGAGAGCCCTGAACTCCCCAAAACGCCTTCCTCCTCTGGAGGTGGCCGCATATCTTCCTTTTCCCCCAAACAAACCTCTGCCCACGTCTGTGACTGGCACGTGCTGAAATTCTTTTCCGTCACGTTTTAGCCAAAGACCCCGCGCGGAAGCTGAGTTCCCGAGCTAAGGCCTCACTGTGACAATCCCATCTATAGCAATTCGCTGGGGAAACATCTTCCATTTGTTTAGAGAAGCCAAAGTCTTATCCTCTGAGCTGTTCTTATCCTCACGTCAGCTTTCCGAAGCAGAAACATCCTGTTTGCAAACTCGTTTGTTGGAGCCGCCATCCCTGGCCATCCCCGGCTTCCCCATCACTAACGCTGTGGCACCCGCCCGAGCCGGGGCGGGGAGAGGGCTTTGTTCATCAGCCGCGGGGCAACTCGGGCCTTTCCTCGAAGCCCCATGGACACTCATCTTGTCTTGGAGATTGAATATATGTAAATTTATTTGGGTCTAAAACAGCACTCTGTGCTTGAGGGCTTCCAAGCCTGTCTGCCCAGGACACGGTGGAAGGTGGAATACAGCACTTTTAACATTTGGAGGAGCAGGGCAGAGGCCTTGCAGAGCAGAGGGCAGGAGGCAACAGACAGCCCCTACCCCCACTTCCCCTCAGAGCCACAGGCTCAGGGCGGCTCTTTTCCTGGTGCTGATATCTTACAGGGAAGAGAAACCGCTGGTGGCTTGAGAGGGCTGTGTAGGTTGCCATCAAATCAGACACGGCTGGGCGTGGTGGCACACGCCTGTAATGTTGATATTTGGGAGGCTGAGACAGGAGGGTTGCAGGTTGGAGGCTGGTCTCAGCTACTCAGTGAGGCCCTGTTTCAAAATTAAAAATTGGGCTGGGGATGTGGTTCAGAGGTGGAGTGCCCCTGGGTTCAACCCCCCGGGGGAGGGGGGCACACAGAGGACTCAGATGCTGACCGCATAGAAGGAGGTACGCAGACAGCGCTCAGAGTCCCCAAGTTTTCCTCTCCTTCCTGCCAAGTAGTACAGAGATGGTGTTGGCTGGATCGCCCCAGGTGGTGTCTGAGTAGATCTGCTCTCTTAGCCTCCTTTAAGGACACCCACCTGCCTCCACTGACAGGATTCATCCTTCTTCCTTCCTCTCCCTCCTGCTACCTCCAAGAGAAGTGCTTGAGCCCAGTGTGGCCGGCGCAAGCCCGTCACCTCAGGACCTGGGAGGCTGGGAAAGGAGGATCGCAGGTTTGAGGCCAGCTTCAGCAACTTAGCAAGACCTTGTTTCAAAATAAAAAATAAAAAGAGGGGCTGGAGGTGAGCTCAGAGGTAGAATGTCCCTGGGTTCCAAGAGTGGGGGAGGGGAAGGGAGAGAGAGAGAGAGAGAGAGAGAGAGAGAGAGAGAGAGAGAGAGAGAGAGAGATTGAGAAGTACTTCAATTTATTCATAAGGGAACGCTGAGCTCGGGGTGGGGAGAGGGCTGACAGGTTGGCAGGAGGGATTTGCATTTTAATAGGGACGGCTAGGAGGGAGCTCGGCCTCCTCCTCGGATCTTCAGTCCTGGGAGACCTGCAGTGTGGCCTTTGGGCAGCTGAACAGCACTTGCGTTTATGCCCAGCTCTGCCTCCTCCTGCGGACCCTGGATGGCAGGTGCGTGCGGCAAGTGGGTGAACAAGGTCTCGGCTCATAATTTCTAGTTTGAGTAAAATTGCCACATATTTTTTTTATGTGTGTTCTAAATTCATTGGTGCTCCGGGCGCTCTAGCCTGTGCTAATAACATGCAGGACTGGAAAAAGGCAAACAGGATAGAGCTGGCTTTGCACCGTCTATAGAAGGGGAGAGAGAATCCTGAATATTCATGCCTGGGCTCTGGGACAAATCCCCTAAATGCCTTTTGCTCCAATTCCCAGACGCTCTAAAGAGCAGCTGCTCCTGCTCCTCCCCAGGGCCACACTCCCTCTCGTCAGTCCCAGCCCGTGCCGCTTGAGCAGGTCTCTGGATTTTGTGCGTATATGTGTGTGTGTGGCACTCGGAATTGAACACAAGGGGCATTCCACCCCCAAGAAGTAAACTCGGGCTGGGAGTGCAGATTGAAGGCAAAATGTTTCTACCATCTGGGCCAATCCACCCAATACCATCTCTGTGTTACTTGGCAGGAAGGAGAGGAAAACTTGGGGACTCTGAGCAGTACCCAGTACCACACTCACAACAACAGTTTTTTGAAATAGAGTCTCACTAAGTTGCTGAGGGCCTCGCTAACTTGCTGAGGCTGACTTCAAATTTTCCATCCTCCCGTTTCAGCTCCCAAGTGCTGGAATTACAGGTGTGCACGACCCCATCTGGCCTCTGTGGTTTAATGCAGGAAAGCCAGATCAAAAGGTCTGTGTGTGATCATTTCTCTCTCTCTCTATACCCAGGACTTGGGCCTACAGTTCTCTTTATTTGAATGTGTTCACCTGACATCAGGCTAATACCAGATTCATAGACTTCGTTGTAAAGTGTTTCTCCATCTTTTGTTTTCTGGAATAGATTGTGTAGAATTGCTGTAATTCTCTAAGTACATGGTAGAATTCTTCAGTGAATCCATCTGGAGATTTCTTTTTATGGGGATTTAAAATTATGAATTCCATCTCTTTAATACTTTCAAATTATCTATTTCAGATTAGATGGTACTTGGTTCCACCAAGGAGTTCATCTATGTATTATTAGTTTTTCATTACTATAATGAAATACCAGGGATAGGCTACCTTATAAAGAAAGGAGGTTTATTGGCTCATGATTCTGCAGGTGCGAGGGCTGGGGGCTGCAACTGGGGATGGTCTTCTTGTTGGCAGAGTCTTGAGACAGTACAGAGTATCACATAGCAAAAGATAGGGTGCGCGTGTGCGTGTGTGCCTGTGCACACGTGCGCGTGTGCGCGTGTGCGTGTGTGTGTGTGTGTGTGTGCGCGTGTGTGTGTCCCTCTTATAAAGGATTCGATCGTGAGGGCTTCACTCTAGTGGACTTATCTAATCCTAATCACTTCCCAAAGACCCCGCCTCTAAATTCCATATCAGATTCAGCTTCCGTCCTCTCAGTTCCTCACAATGGGGCTCACGTTTTAACGCCTGAAGTCTTGGGAGACGTGCGACCCATATCCGAACCATGGCCACTCCCTTCAGAATGGCCACCTCTCTGCAGGTAGAGTTGTCGTTCTCCCTTGTTATTCTTTTCAGGTCTGCAAGAGTGGTAGCGATTGCCCCGTCTCTGTGTGGCATTAATAATTTAGTTTTTTTTTTTAATTCTTTGTCAGTTTTGCCTCCTAAACTTTCCAGAGAATCAGCCTTTTGCTATTGATTGTTCCCTGTTGTTTTTAAGTTCACTGGTTTCCACTCTGATATTTATTATTTACGTCCTTCTCCAGGCGTAGATTTAATGTTGCCCTTGTAATTTCTTAAGTGAGGCGCCCATTTCTGTTTTCCACATGGCCTCTGCTGGTGCTGGGCTGGGCGGGGAGGGTGGTGGCCTTGCTCCCACAGGTGGGGGCACAACTCCTGACTCCCCCTAGGACTCCTTTAATACCACCACAGGCCGGGCATGGTGGCGCACGCTTGTAATCCCCGAGCTTGGGAGGCAGAGACAGGAGGATCGCGCAGGTTCGAAGCCAGCCGCACGCGCTGGCTTAGGAGACCCTGTTTCCAAAATGAAAAATGTAAAAATAGGTCTGGGAGTGTAGCCTGGAGGTAGAAGGGCTTCCAGGAACCCTAGTACCACCAAAAATAAAATAAAATAAAATAAAATAAAATAAAATAAAATAAAATACCACCACGGCCTTTCTTGGGGGAAGTTGGGGGTGACTGTGCCCCCTGGGTGTTGGTAGAAGCCCAGGCGCCCTGTCTCAGCTCTGTCCCCCCAATGGCAGCAGCAGCAGGAGGGAGGGAGGAGGGGTTAGGGTGTCTTGTTACAGCCTGGGAAAGGTAAGAAATCTAACCTCCCCACTCAGTCTTTGCTAGAAAGGATGGGAAATCCCACATTTTTTTTTTTTTTCCTGTGAAATTTGGTGGAAGTAGAACAGTTATTGTCTAAACTTTTTCTGTTTTGGTAGGAAGATAAAAAGTTTTCTTGGGGAATTATTTGACTGTGTTCATTTACTGTCTTCTCCAGCACCACAGTGGGGTTAAATGAGACCAAAAGAAGACCCAGAGAACCTACCACCAAGTACGTGCCAGATTCTGAAGTCTTTAGCCAGTCTGCCTTCTGTCCATCTCTTAGGGAGTCTTCATCTTGTTTTCTATAGTTTGTCCAGTATTTTGGTTGTACTTAGTGGGAGGAATAGGAAGGGAGTGTTTCCACCTCACTTTTCTGGAAAGAAACCCAAGTCTCTTCTCTACATTTTCTGTTCCTTTGGCTAGAAGAACAAGCTCTTCTTTGGAGATTCTTAGTCTCCTTGATTTCTTCTCCAATCCTTACCCTGAGCTAATTATTTTTATCAATTTAGTGTGTTCTCGCAAGACTCCCCCCTTTATCAACACACGTTTTTACATACAGAAATATGTTTTTGCTTTCTGTAAATAGTCAGATGTGTGAATATTGTTCTGTTATTTGCTGTATCCATTTACTATGTCTAAGGAATTGCTCTATGTCACTATCCAGGGACGGTTATCATTTATTTTACCTGCTGCTCAAAAATGAATTGTGACTGTTATGGGTTTTGAGAAGAAGGCTACAAAGGTGACATGATCATATATCACATCCAAAGTGCCTGCTATCTATACAGCTTATCATTGTGTTGACCTTGATCATCTGTCTGGGGTGTTGTTTTCCAGGTTACAATAAAAAAATTAAAGATCTAAATAAATAAAAAGGTATTCCATGTTCATGGATCAGAAGGCTTAATACTGTTACAATGGCAGTACTCCCTAGATTGATCTGCAGATTCAGGGAATATGTTAGTCAAGGTCAAAATGGTCACAACTTTCTGATGCCCATATCGGCTCTCGGAGAGGTTGTTTTGCAAAATCTTTCGTCAGGCAATCTCTCTGTCATCCCTTGATACCCTGCCGGCCAAGAGGAAGAGGGGCTTGTCAAGCGAGGGCTTAGGAAAGAGCAGGAGGTATCTATATCAAGGACAATGACTGCACAGTGTTAGGGATCGAGAGGGCGGTGTGATTGTGACTGCGTCCTGAAAAGGCACAGACTTTTAGTGTCTGTCTTCCCAGTTTAAGCAACTCTAGGAGCTAAAACTTTGCATCAGATGTTGTTAACATCCCGGGGATGTTACTCCTTCCCTCATCTGCACCAACTGATTACAACTGCCAATGTCCTTCCACGTCCAGATGAAACGTCCAGCTGGGGACATAGCCTCCTGCGAAGGGTGGGCCTTGCACAAGGCCACACTGCAGTCCAGGCAACTGCAGTTGCGGGGCCTCCCTGCAACTGCGACATTGAGTTTTTTCTCATGGGGAGGGTGCACATCTATGTTGCACATAGATTGGTTGGCTACATAGCAGCCCTGGCACCGAGCTACATGCAGATGGCACGGCAAAGGCATCTCTTGCGTTCCCGACTCTCCCGAGTCATTCATCAAGGCAGCATTGGTGAACTTGTTCTTACAGGGCTTATGGCTGACTGGTAGGAAGCGGCAAGGAACTGCTGGGGGACACGGGCTCCACTCTGTGGCTGTCGGGGACAGCAGGCATTCAGGGGCTAGAGGAGCGGCCAGGGGTGCTTCCTGGGAAAGGGGGTTATGATGAAGCCAGGAGCTTAAAAAGAAAAAGTGAGAAGATAACGAGGGGCAGATGGTCAGTGTCGAAGCGCCAGGGCCTGGCCAGGTCTGTGCCGGGGCTGGGAGGGGCCGGCCCACATTGGGACCGGTCGGTGGGCACTCCTGAGGTGGCAGACCAAAAGCCCGCCCTCCCAGGCTTCTCCTCAGAGACGCCCCTGGAGGCCATCCCAGGGCTGTTTGGTTTTCATCTGGTTTCTCTTATACCTCATCGCTGAAGCAAGACCTGTACTCCAGACACAGGATACTGATGTTCTTGAAAATTGTTCCCTAGGACAGGAAGGGGTGAGGGCTGCCCCCTGCACACCTTGGGGCGCCACCTGGTGAACGGGATTTTCCTCTTGGCTTCCTGCTGGGGACCCGGGATACAGATGGTGTGGGAGAATCTCACTGAAATATATGGTTTATTAAAATATTTGAGTCTGGATCAAATTCAACCCCATAATGTAGTGATTTGCTTAATGACTGCAGAATATTGTCTTATCTGAGGAGAAGCAGGACATTTTAAGACCACAGAGCCCAGAATTAACAGCTTGGAATTTTCGCCATGCTGGCTGTTAATTGACTTAAGCCATTAAAGGGAGAGAATTTTTGGCAAATCCTGAGGTTCCTGTACAAGCCGAGCCATGGGCGTGCTCAAATCATTTTGAAATAAGTGCCTGGTAAGCCAACCGTTCTAGAAAAATAGGCAGATCAATCAGGAGGTTCACAAAAGCGTCTGTGGCTTCCAAATAAAGCTCTGAAAATGCTTTTGCTCCACCACCAACCAGGCTTCTGGAGCAGAGGTGTGAACTCAGCAGACCCGGGAGACAGCCACTTGCATTGTTATTGTCTTGAGAAATATCGCGAGACTTTACCATTCCCATCAAAACGATATCCCACTCTGGCATTTTCTTGGCACGGGGGGGGGGGGTCCTCCCCTACCGGAGGGAACCAGGGTGCAGGATGAGGGTCACGGGGTCAAAGGCTACCGGCACCCTGTCACTCAAGGCAGACAGGTGTCCGCGATCCTTCTCTTTCCTGCAGGGCCCATGCACAGTGAGGCCGGGATCCTACAAACATGGGGACCACGGGGAGGACCTGCTGCCTCTCACTGAATTGCCTCTTATTGGAAGAGGCTGTGTGAGGAGGAGGCGGGCACGGGGGAGGACAGCTGCTCTGCGATCATTTGCCAGCGGCAACCTCAGATATTCTGTTGGGTGAGCACAGAAGATGCTGGCCCACAGAGTTTGGGCATCTGCTTGACTGGAGCCGTCTAAAAATAGATCAATTTTAGCCAGGCATGGTGGCACACATACCTGTAATCCCAGCACTTCAGAGGCTAAGACAGGGGATCACAAATTCTAGGCCAGCCTCAGCAACTTAGGGAGAACTTGTTTAAAAAACAAAACAAAACAATAAAAGGGCTGGGGCTGTAGCTCAGAGATAGAATGACCTTGGGTTCCCCTTAGACCCCCCAAATAAAAAAAGTTTTGCATTAACTTTTCAGTAACAGTAGTAATACGAATGGTTATTATTATTGAACGACACTCACCAAGTTAATGCAGGCATTTCTCTTTATCATGGCAGAGGAGACACGGAGGAAGCAAACCCTTCCCACCTCGTGCACATCAGCAGCGACGATGGCTGCTCAGAGGCTCCCGTGCCCTGCAATCCCGGAGGCGATCTTGGGAGGGAGCTGCAGTTGTTGGAGGGCGATGCGGCGGAATGGTTAGGGCCTCGGCCCAGGCTCTGGCGCCCCCACCTGCCCAGGTTTGGTCCTGCACCCGCCCTTTACCACGGGTTCTGTGGCGGGTGTTTCCTCCTCTATAAAATGGTCCCCAGCTGCCTTGCGGGAACTGTGTGGATTAACAACTGCAAAGAACTGAGAGCTTTGCCTCGTGTATGGCACATGGTCAATGAGTGTAATCTACAGTGCACAGAACAGTTGCGATTTCTGAAATACTGGGGTCGGTGGGAGAAGTGCACATTTAAATTTCAGTGACGGAGGGGGGCAGTGTAGGCAGACAATGGTGGAGAGAGCGCGCCCGCGAGAGAGCGAGCTAGCGCGAGATGGAGGATCTTATTTTGGCTCATCTGTGAGGCTTCCAGAGCAGAAGGGGAGGCCGGGTCCTGAAGACTGGAACCCAGAGCCCTCCTCCTCCCCTGGCCCCTCCTCTCTGCTGACGCAGCCGCTGCCCCTTCTGAGCCCCTGGCTTCCTTGGCTTTAGTGGGTTTACCTGGGGACCTTGCAAGACAATCTGATCGATTTCTGGGTCCAACCCTAGAGATTCACTCAATTGGTCTGGGTGTGGCCCGAGTCTTGGGAAGTTTAACTGCTTCTAGTGATGGGAAAACACAAGAGGGGGGGGCACACCCTATGGTGAGCTGCCCCCAGACTTGGGTGAAGCCGTGCCCTCTCCTATTGGCCCTGGCACAGTGGCTCCCACAAGCCCCAGGATGGCAGATACTTTGAAAATTCCTCTTCCGCGGGAAGGGAAATGGCCTGGGCAGGCATCTTGCTCAGGCTCCCCAATCCACCCAAGCAAGTTTGGTCAGAAGCAGGCCCCTGTGGGGCTTTGGGGGACTGGGCTGGCTCTGGAAAGAGCTGCTGGCCCATTCAGGGGCAGGCTCAGGCTCCAGCTGGCTGCCACAGCCAGGTGCCACAGGGCCTGGGACAGCTTCCCTGGGACCTCAGACCTTGCTCACTGCATCTCATCAGGAGTGGGTTCAGGTAAGGGTGTAGTGTGCACACCTGTGTGTGTATGCGGTTCAAATGGCATTCCGGGGCTCCGTTTCAGGGGTTCATAGCCACAGCCTTAGAATTTACCAATGTTCCTAAGGACTCCGGGGTCATTTCATCAATACCGAAGAAAATCACAAGCACTTAAGGAACAAAATAACGTTTTTATTAAAAATTGTATCCATAGCACCTCTCTCTGCTTCCCTACAAGTTGTTGGTTTCTTCTTCTTTTTTTTTTTTTTAATGCGATCTGGTTTTCTGCACAATTTCTGGAAACGCTGTAGGAAAGCTTCAGGACTGTCCTAAGCTCTCCCTAACCAGAAGGTGACGCCGACAGAGGAGTTCCCACGCTCTTCTCTCCGCAGGGTGCGGAGTGAAGCTCCCACTCAGGGTCTCGCTCTGGCTGTTTCTCGGGAGAATGCGCGGTGTGCGAGAATGCGTACAAATGAAAAACCAAGCTAGGAACCGCTACGCACACGCCACACCATGCCCCAGGCCCATGGGGATCCAGTACAAGCACCTCACTCCGAGAACTCGACAGGAGCAGGTCCTCACGGGCTGCGGGCGCTCGGCGTGGCGGCGGCGGCGCAGTCTCCTCCCGCGGCTCGCGGGTAGGGAGGACCCCGCTGCCCTGCAGCACCTCGGCGGCTTTCCCTGTACCACCGGCCTTAGAAGAAGCGGGGAGGGAGAGAAGCTGGAGCGGAGGCAGCGGGAGGAGCTGGTCGGGGCAGGTTTGTTCAGAGCGCCCCCTGCAGGAGGCTGCGGAGAACGCACCCAGCCCTGGGATCATCTAGTTATCTGTGGCCCTGGCGCAAAACCCATCACAGCAACTCGCATCTGCGCGGGGGAGGGGCTGCTCACTGCTCGGCACACTCTTAGAAGGACCCCTGGAGGCTACTGGCCATCAGCAGACACCACCGGAGACAGCGAGCACAGGCTGTCTGGCCCCTGTTATGGGCCGCTTGCCTATCCTCTGTCAGAACTCTTTAGATCCAGGGTCCATCTTCCTCTGTGTGATTTTTCTTGCTTTCCCTATGACGCCTCTCAGTGTCAGGTGGCTCTGGGAGGCTGAACTCTTAACTAGAAACCCTGAACCTATTCCTTCTGTGCACGTCTCTGGTGGGACAGGGTCCCTCCAAGTGGTGGGGCTGGGGGGCCTGACTGACACTCCATCACAGCCGTGGGGCCAGTGCATCTTGGAGAGACCATTCCATGTAAAAAGGCCTATGGAAAGTGGAGGGGGAGCCTGGAAGTTGAGCCTGGAAGACAAGCCCGGAACACAAGCGTCATGCCCTGGTCATGAGAACCCGCACCTCGGGCCCAGCCGTCCTCCACGCTTCCCCGTGAGTTAAAGCAACGTCCTTATGGCTTAAGATCGCAAAGTGCACGGCGGCGCGGTGTTCAAGTGATCGCGCTGTGGGCCCCTGTCCTCTTCATCCTTTTTGGGGCAAGAGGAAGGAGGCAGCTCTGTCCACGGAGGCGGCCGCAGGGGACTGTGGGTGGCGATTCTCATGCAGAAGTGGCTTTGGGCAGAGCATCTAGGATTTTTGGTTTAGAATATTTCCCCTTCCACTTAGAAAAAGAAGGAAGGGAGGGAGGGAAGAAAGGATGAAGGGAGAATGGAGAGGAGGGAAGAGAAGGGGGAAAGGACCCTTTCCACACCCTCTATTTTGGGGGACAAAAACCCTAAAAATCATTTTTTTTGACCCCACTCCAAACTGTCCTTGGTCTCCTGGGTCACACCCAGCAACTTTCACGGCAGAGTTTCCAGACACTATCCACACCCTCTGCCCAAGGAGGTGCAGAAAGAAAACAGCTACTTAGAAGCCACATTTTCTACCCACGGCTGTGAGCATGGATTCCTGGGGGCACCAGCCCCGCTGGGCACCACCTTCAGGGCTCCAAGGTTCCTGGGAGGCAGCACCTCATTTTGTCCCACTGCGCCCCGGGGATGTTGGTAGAGGGGACTCCAGGCTTGGGCACACTGTCCTCCTGCCAGGACAGGGGCCCCTTGGCCCTCAGGAGCCCCTGGCGCACACACGCAGCAGGAGCCGACCCTCTGGTCACATCCGGACTGGTCCCTGGGCTGAGGGCGGGCCTACTGTTGGCGCAGCCGGGCCTGAACTCTGAGCTTTCCAAAGTATTCAATGCGATTCTCTTGAGTAAAACAACAGCAACAACAAAATAACAAAATGGTGACAATTAAAAACTTCCCAGAAAACCTGTTAAGGCTAAAAGCTGGCTTGGGGGGTGGGGTGCAGTAGCAGCAGGGATGGCTGGGGAAAGGACGGACTGGAGGACGGTTCACGGGGCTCCCGGGGCTCCAGACTCAGGCCCGGTTCTCAGAGCTGTTTTATTTGGGGCCACCGTTGCTTCTCGTCTTTCCCACGTACAAAGCTGAACAATTAATAAAAAGGCACCTGGAGACAGCAAAGACGCATTCATTTCATGTGACATATTTTAAAAAAAGATAAAAAGATTTAAAAAATACTCTGGTTAACAATGCACGCTTCCTACATAATGAGCAATTCCACAAGCGCCGCCCCTCTCTCTCCTGGTCGGCAGGGTGTGTCTAGTGAGAGGCCTGTGTGTGTCCACGGGAGGGACCTGGTGTGTGGTGATGGTGGTGGTGGGGCCTTGGGAGGAGGGGCTTCTTGTTCCTGAATTGTCAGCTTGAAAGAAAGAACGGGAGAAAGGAAGAAAGGAAAGCCCCAGAAATGTTACCACAGAGCGCCCAGACACCACGGAGCCACCGGTGGGCCAGAGCGGGCCTCCCCATTGCTGGCCCGAACCCTTAAAGCTGATTCCTCGCCTGCAAACGGCCCAGTGAGAATATCTCGGAACTGGGTGGAGGGGGGTCCCAATGCTCTGAGCCCACGGAAAAGCGTTTGCTCTCCCAACCCCAGGAGTGAGCAAAGGGCCTGAAAGTTGTCCTAAGACGGAGAAGAACCCAAGCCGGCTGGTTCTCGGAAAAGGAGGTAGAGAGGCAGAGGCCAGAGGCCGGGAGCCACGCAGGACCCTCCGCTCTCCTGCCCCTCTCCCTCCGCAGTTGGTCTGGAGGATGGAGAAGCCCGGGGCTGGGGCGGTGCCAAGCCATGGCATCAGGGAGATACACCTTCTCTTAAAAAGAAAAGAAAACAAAGAAACCTGCTTCCTGCAGCGATGTTACAAAAAGCCATTAAAAAAACCTTCCTAATTGAAATCTAGTGTTCACGTGTAGGTAAAATCATCGCTTATCAGAATTGTTTCTTTTTCTTTCAACAAAAACTTCAGCTCAGTTATTGGAGTTGATTGTCTTAACAAAAATAGACTCCGGAAGGTCCGCAACGGCTCCACCCCGACGGGGCGCGGGCGTCACACGAAGGAGGAGAAGCCGGTGAGCGGGGTGCGGGCGCTGGGGCCGGCGGGCGTGTAGACGCCGCCCGCGCTCTGCGTGGTGATGACCGTGTGCAGGTGCGGGCCCGCCTCGGCCCCGGTCACCGCCTCGTACCTGTGCGGGGTGGCGGCGGGGGGCCGCCGCTTCCAGGAGTTGTAGTAGGTGGGGTCGCTCATGTAGTGGTTGACGAAGGAGTGCTTGGGCAGCGCGTCCTCGTAGTCCGAGTCGGAGGCCTGAGGGAGAGGCACCGTGTGAGCCTGCACAGCCGGGGAAGTCTATGCGCACCCCACCCTGGAATGGGTCTGCAGGGTGCCCGAGGGATACTCCTCTGTTCTTAGGGTGCGGGACACAAAACTCCTGTAGGAACTCGAAAGGCCCAGCCTGTGGTCTGCAGAGAGACCAAGATGTAGAGTAGGTCCCTGGTTGGACCAGAAAGAGGGGTCTGGAGCCCTGTGGAGGTAGGGAGGGGCCCTCGGTGGCCTTCCCTGGCAAAATAGGGTCACACCCACAGACACCTCAATGGGGAGCAGGTCAGACACCCAGACACGTTTGCCTGAGGTCTCCATCCACAGTCCCCAAGGGCTGAGCACCCCGTCGTTCCTTAGTCAGCTCAGGAAAAATTGCATTGGGCACCCGGAGGTGTCTGAGGCTGGGACCCCTTGAGGGGTCTCTGTTCCTTTTACAAACTAAGGTAGCAGCTCTCACTGGGAACTCTTAGCCTATGTGTTCTGTGTTCTGCCTTCATTCCTTTCCCCCCCCTCCCTCCCTTCTTCCTCTTTTCTGGGAATGGAACCCAGGTACGTTCTGTCTCCACACTACACCCCAGCCCTGTTTTATTCTGAATCAGGGTCTTGCTAAGTTGCTGAGGCTGGCTTCGAACCTGTGATCCTCTTGTTTTAGACTCCCAAGTACTGGGATTACAGGCAGCCACCACACCCACTAAATACTTATAAACAGAAAAGTGCCAACCTAGTGCCAGGTGTGGGAGTGGGGCCTGCACCCTCTGGGCGGGGTGGGGCTGCGGTGGGCAGCTGTTGCCTTCCTGTTTACACAGGGCATCTGCACCACTCACACGGGGAGCCAGGAGAGCACCAGGGGCCGGGGGTGGGTGCGCGGTTCCAGAGAGAGGCTGCTCTCCCTCACCTGGGAGTCCCAGTACCTGAGGGAGAATGGCCCGTACCAGCGCCCCGCAGCAGCTCCAACCCAGGACGAGCTGTCCACCCTGGAGCCTGTGTCCATGTCCTGGAAGGGGCTGCTGGCCTCCATATCACAGGGACACCCCGAGATTCAGAGTAGAGCCAGAGTATCCTGGGAGGTTAGGACACATGCTGAAAATCAAGCTCTGAGTGGAATTTTCACACTGAAGTAACTGTGAGTCACAGAGCTGGGACTTCTGGGGACAGTGAGTGCAAAGCGTGTGTCCTGTGCAGTGAAGCACAACTGTGTTTCCTCTGCTTTTTACTGGTCTGAGCTCATTCACATGCAGGGCTACATCAGCCCCAGATGCAGAGGGCACCGGGCTTCTCTGGACTCTAATCCCGACGGTAAGCACACAGCGGCTTCTTTTTAGTGACTGCTTGTTACACACCAGATTAATCTTCTCTCAAAGTCTCTGCAGCCACAGTGTCCAGGATGTGGGTGTTATTGATTCCACTTCGTGGCTGAACAGACCGGGCTCAGTGAGCTGAGCAGGGAGGAGTCACACCTGAGCTCAAACCCCTGAGGATTTTGTGTCTCATGGACCAGAACTTAATCCCGTCACATCTGACCAACCACAACTCCCTAATCCTGACCTACAACCCCCCGAACCCACAATATTCTGAAAGCCAGAAACTCTGGGTAACTCTCTTATCTTTTTGGTATTGAGGAATAAACCCAGGAACATTCTCCCTCCAACCTCTACATCCCCAGTGCTTTTATAAATTTGAAGCAGGGTCTTGCTAAGTTGCTGAAGGTCTCACTAAATTGCTGAGGCTGGACTGGAACCTGTGGCCCTCCCATCTCAGCCTCCCAAGTACTCCCAAGTTGTGCGGCACCTTGCTGGGTCTGGGTAACTCATTTGGTGGCAAAGCCTGACCTTCGTGGAGCCAGGCTGGCAGCGACCCCTTCGTTAAACTGGTGTGCAGTCGTTGAGCCTGACTTCTCATGTTTTGCTGCTAAAACACTCATATCTTGGGTCGCAGAGCACCAGCGGATTGTACAGTCAGTGTGGCATAACATCTGTGATACAGTCCCGACCCGAGCAAAGCTGAATTCTGAAGTTTGTCTGTGGCCACAAGGGTTTCCAACAAGAGATCAGGCACGTGTACTGTGGCTGCTGTTTGAGATGTACTCTCCATCTGTCTCCTAGGGGCCCGCAGCTGGCTTACAAGGCAAAGCTCTGTGTAAACTAAGACCAGAGAAAAGGGAACAGAGATCATCCCAGAGAAGCTGTGAGACTCGGTGGTGTTGGTCCTGAATTGAGTCTACACATCTCCAGGCAGCGAGCTCGATTCTAAATTCCCCTAAGTTTAAGCGAAGCTTGCAGGAGGTTAGCAATGGCTGAGGGTGGTTCCATAAACTGGGGTTAAAGTTATCATCAGCTGAAGATGGAATGTGAGATGCTACCTTCGCCTTTGGGCCTCATCCTCAGGTGCACTGGGGCCTCCCTGTTCAACCTAGCCACTCGAGTACTGGTGGGAAAAGGTGACAGGGAACACCTGGATTTGATCGATCTAAGGACCAAGATCTACAAGAGCACGTGACCATCCTGGATCACACAGGTGGGGCCGAACCGGGATGCACTCACTTGGGTATCTCAGCCAGGGTTGGAGGAAATAATCCCTGTACTTGGGAGGCTGGGACAGGAGGATTGTAGGTTTGAGGCCCGTCTCAGCAACTTAGCAAGATCCCTGGAAACTTAGCAAGACCATGTTCAAAATAAAAAATAAAAAAGGGGCTGGAGGGGTGGATCAGAGGTAGAGTGTCCCTGGGTTGAATCTCCCAGGACTGCCCCCCAAACATACACACACTATCCTTTCATTCAAGACCTCTCACATTCACTGTGAGGTTTTTCATCGACCAAAGGTCTAAATGTGCTACAATATCGAGAGGTCTGTGACAAATGTGGATGCTGAGAAAAAGTCGTGGCTGCAGACACAATTGGGGTGATTGCAGTGCTTGGGATGTCCCAGCATTGGTGTCGGGTCTGGACCTCTTTTTGGAAGGAAGCAGTCCTTTCTTCCCTCCCTCCCTCCCTTCCTTCCTTCCTTCCTTCCTTCCTTCCTTCCTTCCTTCCTTTTTTGTGGTACTGGGGATGGAACCCGGGAGTATTCTACCTCTGAGCTACACCCCAGCCGTATTTTTTGTTTTGAAACAAGTTCTCACTGAATTGCAAAAATCCTAAGTAGCCGAGGCTGGTGGCAAACCGTGATCGTCCTGTCTCAGCCTCCTCGATGCTGGGATTACAAGCGTGTGCTAGGCCCAGCGAAGCCGCCCTTTCTTGTTCCACGGGCTAATGGCTCTTCCCTCAGAAGACAGCGATTGGTTTATGGGTAGGCATGTGACTTGCACTGAGCCAGTCAGTGTCTTGCCCTGGGTGTCTTCACAGAGCATCTGTAAGGGAGGGGCTCTCGGTGGGGAATAGGACTGGGTGGCTGGAATCCTTGAGTGTCCCATGAGTCAACCACCTGACTCATCCAAGTGGTCCCGAAAGCCATCTGAGAGAGCACAATGAAGCCTGTAGGGACAGAGGGCCAGTGCGCCCCTGGGCTTTGGTGGATGGCCCGACAGCTATTGAAAAGTCCCATCTTAAACTCTGCCAGACACCAAACATGCCTCCTTCTCCACCCTCGGCCAGGATGAGGTGTGTCATTAGATGCTGTCACTTGGCTCCTCAGGGCATCGTCCCGAGGCCCACGCCTGCAAGCAGTCAAGAAAAACAGCTCTTTTTCCCTTGTTTCAGGGAGCCAGTCTGGCGCTTTCATGTCGGAGTCCCCAGCAGAGGCTAACACATTTGTCCCTCTGTGACTTGATTTCATTCCTTTTGTTATTATTATTATTATTATTATTGGTACTAGGGATTGAACTCGGGGGTGCTCTATCTCCACACTACACCCCAGCCCCCCTTTTTACAAAATATTTTATTTTGAAATAGGCTCTCGTTAAGTTGCCGAGGCTGGTCTTGAACCCACATCCTCCTGTCTCAGCCGCCCAAGTGCTGGGATTACAGGCACGTACCATCACCACGCCTGGCTTCGATTTCATGCCTGCTGTCTGTCATTGGCATCCAAAACATCACGCAGCAAGTTGCTGAGAGAGAGGCTTCCTTTGCGTCTTGCTCTCCATTTGGGAAGGAGCGATGAGAAAGTCCCCGGGGACATGTGTCAAGCAGATGGCAGCAGAGCTAGAGCTGAAAGCCGGACCTCTGGCTCCTGCTCAGACCTTGCTGCTGGTCCCTGATAAAGGGCAGCATTAAAACGCCATCCCTCCTCCTGCGGCTTGCTCTGTTTATTGTTTATATGACATTATTATTTTTTAATGGGGATGTATTTTAGTGAGTGAGAATTATTGACAAAAAGAAAATGCTGCAGGCCTTTTTATTTTTTATTTTTTTAGTTTCCCATGTGATGTGAAGTCGCAGTGTGTGTTGGTTTCCCAGGAAACCGAAGGAGGATGGACAGTGATTGGATGTGGCGTCGGGCTGACTGTGAGAGCCCCGGAAGGTGCACGGGGGCCTGGCCAGCAGCTCCGAGGGAGATCATCACAGCACTGGGGTGCGAGACTGGCAAGATGAAAGCGTCTCAAGCATTATTAAAGACTTAATTAGGTAAAAGGGGTTGGCCTAAGTTGGTGGAAGCTGGAGGGATTTTGAAATCGGTTTCTTTGGATTTCAAAAGCAATTTTGAACATGCAGTTTGAACAGCAGTCCTGATCAAACCCATAAGCAGCCACGTGGGGAAACCGTGATGAACCCTCTCCACCCGGCCGGAGTCACGTGACACCTGCGGCAGGATGCCCAGCAGCTCCGACCCGGCAGCCCCTGTGCCCCCGAGAGCTCCTTTGCAGAATTTTCACTTTGGCAGTATTTCTGCAAATGGTTTAAAAATGCCCAGGGGAGGAAAGGATGCTGCTGCTATTTTCCTAGTGAAATATTAGCTTCTCAGAAGAGTCCCAGCAGAGACTCAGTAGGGTGTCTGACTCCTCATTCCTGGGCTCTGGTGGAGAGGACGTGCTGGGGGAAAGGGCTCTGTCCCAGGTTTTAACCTGTGTCCGCACTGCATGAAGCCATTGACTTGAACCCGGGCAAAGGGTGCTGTTCCTCCTTATCCTAACATTTGGTTTATT